>NC_138779.1:20444942-20504942 GCF_965119305.1 Pelophylax lessonae | reverse complement strand
GACCCTTAGAAGAAGAGGATCGGGGCTACTCTGTGCAGGGCCGCTGATAAGGCAGTACAGCCAGCCCTCCTGTACTGGGCCCGGGCTCCATCAGTTCAAAAGGGGGGCACCTGCTGAGCAGGAGGGCCGGCTGTACTGTCACCAATCCTCTTCTGCCTTCCCCTTCAGCAATGCCGAACTCTCCTCCTCCTTCTCCCCCCAACTTCAGTGCAGGGGCATTGGTTCAAGCATTTACACCCCTTCCATCTGCTGTCTGGGCCCACCTGTGTGCCCTTTTACCCCGCAGCACTGCCAGCTATCCTCCTCTCCTCTCCTGCTGCCAGCTTTGGCACACAGGGGGATGTTTCAGGATGGAGAGAAGGGGGGGGATTGGGCCAGTAAATAAAAAGTTTATTGGCCCCTTACTTTCCTGAATGAACACAGTGAGTGATCGGTACCAATCACTCACTGTGTCCATTCATCACTGAAGCATAGTAAACTTTGCGGATGAGCAAGAAGCCTTCAATTCATTCATCTATGCAGCTGAGGCTGCAGAGAAAGGGACTGATCTATGTCATTAGTCACTTCCAGCCGGGGGGGGGGCCCTGTCAGGTGGGCTGTATGGGGCCCCGTGATTTCTAACAGCAGCCTTGGCTCTGTGCAAAACAATTAATAAGTAAAGTATAGGCATTTTTGTTATTAAAAAAAAAAAAAAAAAATGTTTACAGCCAATTTAACCACTTTAAGACCGGAAGGATTTGCCCCCTTAATGACCAGGCCCTATTTTGCGATTCGGCACTGCGTTTCTGTAACGGACAATTGCGCGGTCATGCGACGCTGTACACAAAATAAAAATTGATGTCCTTTTTTCACACAATTAGAGCTTTCTTTTGGTGATATTTGATCACCTCTGCGATTTTTATTTTTTGCACTATAAACATAAAAAGAGCGACAATTTTGAAAAAAAAAAAAACAATATTTTTCCAATTCTCCTATGTAACATTCTCAAAAAAAAAATGTAAAAATCAACATTTTTTAACATTTTAGGCCAATTTGTTTTCTGCTACATATTTTTGGTAAAAAAAATTGCAATAAGCGTATTTTGATTGGTTTGCGCAAAAGTTATCACGTTTACAAACTACGAGAAAGATTTATGTCATTTTTATTGTTTTATTTTTTTTACTAGTAATGGCGGCGATCTGCGATTTTTTGCAGCGGACAGATCGGACCCCTAACTGACATTTTTGACACTTTTGGGGGGACCAGTGACATTACTGCAGTAATCAGTGCTAAAAATATGCACTGTCACTGTAATAATGATACTGGCAGGGAAGGCGTTAATACTGTGGGTGATCAAGGGGTTAAGTGTGAGCCTAGGGGAGTGAGTCTAACTGTATGGGGGCGTGGCTTGTGAAATGATCATAGAGACATGTGATCCTATATAGAAGGATCACAGGCGCTCTGTGATCATTCCAGGGAGAAGAACGGTCGGATGTGTTTACCACAGCCAACCGTCCTTCTCTCTCAGCGGGGAACGATCGCGGGTTTCAGGCGGCAATCAGAGCCGCCTGCCTGCTGCATCGGCTTCCCCGCTGCCGAGTGGGAGCGGGAGCGCCGCAGGTGGCGCGCACTCGCGCCGCAGGTGGCACGCACTCGCACCCTAGCTTCCCGAGCGCGACCGACGTAGGTCTAAGTCAGTTTGCACAGGAGAGCCACCCTGCCGCAGTAAAAAGGCGGCGGGTGGTCGGGAAGAGGTTAAAGTGTATGTGAAACCCTAAACTTTTTTTTTTGGAATGATAAAGTGTTAAAACCCCTGTCAGGTTTTTATTGGTGCCTGTTCTTTCATTGCTGAGAAATTCGCTTTCTCTATTGGGGCTGTTGACTATTTTCCCCAGTACAGGAAGTGATGGGAAAGGCAACATTATAGAGTTGTCACTAGAACAAGATGTGAGGAGAGTTCATCTAACGGGGACACCTGACTACGAGGGGTTTTCTGCTTGAGATGAACTCTTACTTCCTGTTTTGTTTGTGGGACAGGAAGTGATGGAAAAATCACAACGGGAAAGAAAGAAAAATGCGTTTTTTTAAAAGACCTTAAAGACCAACTCTAGCAGTTAGAGAAAATCTACCCTTGCAGTGCATTCCCCTCCCCCAACACACAGTGAGGGTAAATGCTCGTGAAACAAGCTATAAACCTTGAGGGAGATTTACTAAAATTGGAGCACACAGATTCTGGTGCAGCTGTGCATTGCAGCCAATCAGCTTCTAACGTCAGCTTGTTCACTTAACCACTTAAGCCCCGGAAGATTTTACCCCCTTCCTGTTCAGGGGGTTTTTTGCGTTTTTTTACTGCATGACTTTAACGGACAATTGCGCAGTCGTGCGATGCTGTACTTAAACAAATTTTACGTCCTTTTTTTCCCACAAACAGAGCTTTCTTTTGGTGGTATTTGATCACCTGTGCGAATTTTTGATCATGCGCTATAAACAAAAAAAGAGCGTAAATTTTGCAAAAATAACAATATTTTTCACTTTTTTTTATATGAAATTCCCCCCCAAAAAAAATTTAAAAATCAAAATTTTTTAACATTTTTGGCCAATTTGTTTTCTGCTACATATGTTTGGTAAAAAAAATCGCAAAAAGCGTATTTTGATTGGTTTGCGCAAAAGTTATCGAGTTTACTAACAAAGGGAAAGATTTTTGTCATTTTTGGTGTTTTTTTTTAACGAGTAATGGCGGCGATCTGTGATTTTTTTTGCGGGACTGCGACATTGCGGCGGACAGATCGGACCCTTGACTGACATTTTTGACACTGGGGGTACCAGTGACATTTCTACAGTAATCAGTGCTATACATATGCACTGTTACTGCAAAAATGACACTGGCAGGGAAGGGGTTAACTGTATTGGAGAGGGAGGGGTAAAGTGTGTCCTAGGGGCGTGCTTCTAACTGTGATTGGACATGGTTACTAGTGTAAAAACAGAGATCAACGGTTCTACATAGTAGAACCGTCTGATCTCCATTTTTACACAGGGGAGAATGACAGGCGGCTTGTTTACATTAGCCGCCTGCCTTTCTCCCGCTCTACCGACGATCGTAGTGTGACCGGCGGACATCGGGTCGCCCGGACTCCTCTGGGAACGAGCCTCAGCGGGCGCGCGCCTCAGCGGGCACGCGCACGCCCGCTATTGGCTCAAAACCCGGTGACAGGCTAGCGACGTAGATCTACGTCACTCTGCCTGGTCGGGGCTGACCGCCGCAGTAAATATACTGTGCTCAATCGGCAACTGGTTAAGCTTTGACAATAAATGCCAATTCACACCACATGCAGCCCAGTGCGTTTTCTTGTGTACTTTAGAAATGCATTGATAGTAGGTTATATGATTTCCAATAGCAAAGTTCACACCAGTGCGTTCCAGTTCCAAAAAAAAATAAAAAATGCTGTATTTTTTCTGCACTGAATTGTGCAGTAAAACACATCAAAAATGCACCGGAATGCACCTAAAAAGCACCGAAAATGCACGGGAATGTACACGTCTTTATTTACCCCCGGGTCACACCACAGGCAGTCCAGTGCCTTTTTTTCTGCATCAGAATTAAGGTGAAGAAAAAAGAGGGGGAAAAATGCACTGGAACACATCAAAAGCGCATCGAAAACGCATCAAAAACACATTGGAACGCATCAAAAACACATTGGAACGCATCAAAAATGCATCAAAAACGCGCACACAGAAATGAATCTGGAATGCATTCGGACTGCGTTTCTATGGTATGAACCGGTCCTTGGATCCGTTCCAAATGCGTTTTTGCATGCGCGTTTTTAATACATTTTTTGCAGGTTCTGGATGCATTCCAGATGCCTGTTTTCTTCTTTTTTCCCTTTTTTTTCCCCTGTACATATTTACAGTACCTATAGGTACTGTAAATATCTCCTAAACATGCACAGTTTATTAGATATTTACTTGGCGTGCGGCCGGAGACATCACAGCCGCATGCGCACTGAAGGGACAGAGCCCTGTGTCAAGAACGGCGGCTCCCGCGCGCATGCGCTGCAGTGACGTCATCGCAGCCACAGGGGCTGCCCTGTGCTTACGCAGAGGAGGTAAATATAACATGTTTGGTATTTAATCTCCCTGGCGGTATTTCCGAGTGTGGCTCGGGGTGGAATTTCAGTGCCATTAGTGGTAACCCCGAGCCACCACACTCGGGGTACCGCCGGGGAGAAATCGCTGGATCCTGGCTTTGTTTTCCTGGCCACCAACAGCCAGAGAAGCAGCCGATCGGACCGATTTCAGTCCGATCGGCTGCATGGGATGCCAGAGGAGAGATTTGGGGTCTAATAGACCCCAAATCTCCCCATAAAGAGGACCTGTCACGGCCACTGTCACTGACGTTCATCCCTTGTGATAGCAATAAAGTTTGTACAAAAAAAGAAATAAAAAAAAGTGTAAATAAATAAAAAATGTTGTATCAAATAAATACATAAATAAATAAATAAATAAAAATTGAAAGCGCCGCCATCCAACCATGCTTAGACGCATACGTTACTTCCGCACTCATATGTAAATGGTGATCGCACCACACATGTGAGGTATTGTCGCGAACGTCAGAGCAAGAGAAATAATTCTATCATCAGACACCCTGTGCCACTGTAAACCGGTAACCTGTAAAGGCGTTTAAAGCATCGCCTATGGAGAATTTTAAACACCGTAGTTTGCTGCTATTCCATGGGCAGACGCAATTTTAAAGTGTGACATGTTAGGCATCTATTTACTCTGTGTAACATCATTTTTCACTTTATACAAAAAAACTGGGTTACTGTTTTTTTATTTTTTTATTCATGAATGTGTTTTTTTTTTCCCCAAAAAATTGCGTTTTAAAAACCGCTGCTCAAATAGCATGTGACATAAAAAAAAAACCCGTAAAGGCGTTTAAAGCGCCGCCTAGGGAGAATTTTGAACACTGTAGTTTGCTGCTATTCCACGGCCAGATGCAATTTTAAAGCGTGACATGTTAGGTATCTATTTACTCGACGTAACAACATCTTTCACATTATACAAAAAAATACTGTTTTTTTTTTTTCAATTCATGAATGTGTTTTTTTTTTTAATTTTGCGTTTGAAAAAAACGCTGCTCAAATATGGTGTGACATAAAAAAAACCTGTAAAGGTGTTTAAAGCGCTGCCTATGGAGAATTTTAAACACTGTAATTTGCCGCTATTCCACAGGCAGACACAATTTTAAAGCGTGACATGTTAGTTATCTATTTACTCGACGTAACATAATTTTTCACATTATACATAAAAATTGGCCTAACTTTACTGGTTTTTTTTTTTGTTATTCATTAATGTGTTTCTTTTCCCCAAAACATTGTGTTAAAAAAATGCTGCTCAAATACCATGTGACATTAAGGCCCCGTTCACACTGGGGCGATCCGACTTCCAGGGGCGACCTCCGAGGTCGTGGTGCGAGCAGCGCGCCGCAACCTCGGAGCGGCCGCCACGGACTTCATAACATTGAAGTCTATGGCGGTCGCCTCCGGGTCGCCCAAAAGAAGCTCTGGACCCTTTTTCTAAGTCGGAGCGACTTGTGTCGCTCCTATTAGAACGGGTCCGCAGCTTCCCTATTGAAAGGCGACCTACGGCGACCTGTGAGGCGACCAGGTCGCCTCACAGGTCGCCTTAGTGTGAACGGGGACTAAAAAAAACCTGTAAACGGTGATAGCACCACACGTGTAAGGTGTTGTCGCAAACATCAGAACAAGAGCAATAATTCTATCACCAGATCTCCTGTGCCACTCTAAACTGGTAACCTGTAAAAGCGCTTAAAGCGCAGCCTATGGACGCAATTTTAAAGCATGGACATGTTAGGCATCTATTTACTTGATGTAACATCATCTTTCACTTTATACAAAAAAATGGGGCTAACTTAACTGTTTTTTTTTTTTTGTTATTTTTTTATTCATGAATGCGTTTTTTTTTCTAAAAAAAATTGCAACACCCATCATTTTATTCTATAGGGTTTCTGCTAAAAAAAAATAATATTTATATATATATATATATATATATATCAATATATATATATCTATATCTATATATATATATATATATATATATATATATACATAAATATATATATATATATATATATATATATATATATATATATATATATATATATACACGTATACATATATATATAAAATGTTTGGGGGTTCTAAGTAATTTTCTAGCAAAAAAAAAAAGTAGATTGTTACATGTAGGAGAGAAGTGTCAGAATAGGCTTGTGAAGGTGGTGAAGGATACATTGTTGTTTTTTTTTTTTTATTTCTATTTTTTATTTATTTGCCCCTTTTCTTTGTGTCTGATCTCCCGAGCCGCCTTCATCATGATAATGTTGTTTTATCGGCCCATTGAACTGCAGATCCTCTTAATGCACGGGGGAACTCAGGAGTGACACGAGGCTTATGGAGCAGCAAAGCTCCAAGTTTCTATAATAGATTTTAGATGAAAACAATATTTAGCTTTGGAAGAGAAAAGGTTTATTCTTTGTGCGTCGTGATCTCGTAATTGCAGAACAGCGCAATCAGGTCTGTTGTAAAAATTTTAAGTGTTCGATGAACATGGTGGGGAGGGAGGGGGGGGGGGGGTGGGGGTCCTGAAGACCTTCCTTTGTATCGGGAAATCATGCTGTAGATCGTACAGCTCCTCGCCGGTTCCGGGATGGGATTTCGCTGACTTACGCTCTCCAGTTGCAAAACATCTGTTGTATTGTTTGTTCCCGGCGATCCCGCAAAAAAAAAAAAAAAAAATAACCACGCAAGTGCCTCTTGACTTTTTAATATACAATTGTGCTTATTTTACGCGCCGCTGCTCAGATTAATGGCGATCTGCATGATTGGAGTCATCTGCTCACATCCAACCAGATTGGCCCAATCCAGAGCCGAGATAGAAAGATTCATCGTGTCCCGCACAATCGTCTGCTTGGAGACTATTTTGCACTCAGGGCCAGGGCCGGGACAAGGGGTGGGCAGGAGAGGCAGCTGCTCTGGGCACTGTGATATCATGTGAAGTAGTGATCGATCGATATTGATTTTTAGATGCCGATACCGATATTTTGGCCATTGCAAATCGGTATCGGCGGATATGGGCAGATATTTTGAACATTTAAAGTTTTGCAAAATAAACACAATTTTCGACACAAATCTGTTGGTGCCGGTTCACCCTACAGCGGCACAGCTTCGGGGGCACCTGTGAAGTCGCGTGCACCGTGACTTTGGCACGACTTGCACAGACTTCATAAAATGAATGTCTATGCAAGTCGCTCCAGGTCGCCCCGAAGTAGTACAGGACCCTTTTTCTAAGTCGGAGCGACTTGTGTCGCTCCTATTACAACGGTTCCTGTACCAGTCAATGGACCGCGACAGTGCGTGACTTGTCAGGCTGACCAAGTCGCCTGACAAGTCGTACTAGTGTGAATGGACACTTACTGAACATGTTAATGTTTGTTTATTAACATTTTTAACACTGCAGTCAGTGCAAATTAAACTGCTAGAAAAAAAAGCTAGACAACAACAAACAGCTAGACATTGGATTGGAGTCAGTGGACTACTGCTGCAGTAGTACACTCACTCACTGCAATAATTTTAAATCACTACCGCACTACTGCAGTAACTGCAGTAGTAATTTAAAATTATTGCAGCAGTGAGTGGCGCACTACTGAAACGGTAGTCCACTGACTCCAATCCACTGTCTAGCTTTTTTCCTAGCAGTTTTGAAGAATGGGGAATCACCAAAGACCGAGTGATGCTTGTGCTACTTCGAGACAGCAGAGCAAACATGCAGAAAGGAATGAGGCTTGCTAATATGTCAGACCTCAGAAAAAAAGCTAGACAAAAGCTAGACACTGGAATGGATTGGAGTGGACTAGTACTATACTACTACACTTTCAATACTCCCAGTTAAGTAGAACAATATTATAGTGCAGAAAGCAGAACATTTCAGCATGTTCTCCAGTTAAACTGCTTCTTTTCTTTTCATAAATTGTTGCCACTTCACTAAAAACATGCTCACTTGGTACTGAGGAAGGAGGAGCAGAAAGGTATCTTCTAGCATGTGAAGCAAGTCTTTTGTAGCGTGTCTTTTTCTTTCCACCACTGAAGAGGATGACATCTTCTGTCAATTACTGGTCCCTTAAAATAGAGATGAAGTTCATCATCCAGGATCATTATTGCAGATTCAGAAGAATCCTCCACATGAGGCCCCAATAAAACACTGAAAATGTCCTGATCAATTCGACCACGATGAAGAAGATTCTCTTCTGTTCGTTGTCGTCTTTTTGGACATTTTTTATCTTTTTGCAGCATGCTGCTCTTCCAGATTATAAAAATGTTGTTCTGGACTTGTCTTTTCGTCAGGAACCTCCTGCACCTCCTGTTGAATATCTTCTGTCAGCCATGTTCTTGCCTTGGCCAATACACCATCAGAAGAGAAAGCGTAGTTCTTGTATCGAGGAATCAAAAGACTTTCCAGCACAACATATTTAATCTCTTCATGCTTCTCAAAACATATCAATCAAAGCTCTCTGGCTTGACAGACCATCATTTGAAAGTTGGAGGGTATTGTGTGCCATGACACTGAGGTCTGACATATCAGCAAGCCTTATTCCTTTCCGCATGTTTGCTCCGCTGTCTCGAAGGAGCACAAGCAGCACTTGGTCTTTGGTGATTCCCCATTCTTCAAGCATGCTTAGAAAAATGTCTCTACTGTACTCTGTGTGGGATCCTCGCATCACTTTTGTATTCAAGACCAATTGCCTTTTTGTCCATCCGCTGAAGTGACATGTAAGAATCATTAGTGACTCTGTTTGTCCTGACCAGCAGTCCGTCGTGAATGAGAGAGAGTTGCCAGCATTCTCTGGTTGCAGCATAGCCTTTACTTTCTCAACGACCTTTTGGTGAATCTTTCCCAACATTTCAGTTCGATAATACTGCTCACTCTTCAGTGTGTACCTTGGCTCAAATATGGACATCAACCGCTTAAATCCTGAGTCAGACACCATTGTAAATGGCTGGTTATCAGTGATGATCATCTCTGTGATTACTCTGTCCAGCAGTTGGAATATTAGATCTGATTCTGAATCTGGACAGTGACACCTGTTTTTTCTGAAACATATCTGTTATTGTTGCCTGGGATAGTGGAGGAGGTATTTCAAAATCACATTGATATTCATTTTGTTTTTTCTGTGCTGCATGATATAATTCAATATGATGAACTCTTAGATGGGCCCAAAGATTTGACGTATTTTTGGTTTTTGGAGTTATTGATCCAATGCTTACATTGTTTGTGCATGTGTTGCATGCTGCTGCTTTTCCTGGAGATGGAGATGAGAAATAGTCCCAGCCTGGCTGGCACCCTGTGGTTGGTGGCTGGCTGGGTGGCACCCTTTGGTGGCTGGCTGGCAGGCATCCTTTGGTGGGTGGCTGGCTGTCACCCTGTGGTGGGTGGCTGGCTGGCTGGCACACTGTGGCAGGTGGCTGGCTGGCTGGCACCCTGTGTGGTGGGTGGCTGGCTGATACAGGCCCAGGGCCTGTGGCTGGCTAGCTGGTATAGGCAGGGCCTGTGCCTGGCTGGCTGGTACAGGCCTGTGGGTTTTTGGGTGGCTGGCGCCAGGCAGCTGTGGGTGGGAGTATGTATGTGGCCACGGCGGCTGTGTTAAACACACTGTGCACTGTGACTGTACACTTGCTGTCTTGACTCCAGACAAGGCTGAGGGAGGCAGCCTAAGAAGGCATATGCTGTCCCAGTGCGCGGAGGCGTGTGGCAAAGACATCACGACAATATCGTCAATATTGGTAACCTCCGGGGCTGATTCCGATATATCGGGGAAAGTGCATATTGGTCCTCGATATATTGGCCTTGCCGATAATCGGTCGATCCCTAATGCTATCCAATCTGTATGATCACCTTTAGATCTATCATTAACCTCTTGCCAAGTGCCCACTGCAGATATACTGCGGCAGGGCAGCTCGGCTGCGCAAAATCACGTAGATCTACGTGATTTTGTGCATAAGGTCTCGGCCGCGCATTTATACACAGTGGGAGGGGGGACACGGAAGGAGCAGCGACGATTGCTGCCGGCCTCCCGCGATCATCAGGGAAACTGATAGAAGACCCGCCTGCTTATGTAAACAAAGCAGGCGAGTCTTCTGTCACACAGGCAGAGAGAGATCAGGAGTTTCAGCTAAACTAAAACCCTGATCTCTTTGTGCCTGTCACAGAGCCGCCCCCCCCCCCCCCCCCAAAGTCAGTAGGCACAGCTAGGCATATATTAACCCAGTTGATCAACCCCCAATGTTACCCCCTTCCCTGTCAGTGTCATTATTACAGTAACAGTGCATATTATTTAGCACTGCTTACTGTAGTAATGTCACTGGTCCCCAAAAAGTGTCAAAAATGTCAGTTAAGGGCCCGATCTGTCCGCCACAATGTTGCAGTCCCGCTAGAAAACACTGATCACCGCCATTACTAATAAAAACCAAAAAATAAATAAAAATTCAAAAAATCTATCCCATAGTTTGTAAACGTGATACCTTTTGCGCAAAACAATTAAAATACGCTTTTTGGGATTTTTTTTTACCAAAAATTTGTAGCAGAATATAAATTGGCCTAAACTGATAAAAAAATTATATTTGTTTTACTAGGAATGTTTTATAGCAGAAAGTAAAAAATATGGCGTTTTTTTCAGAATTGTCGCTCTTTTTTTGTTTTTTAGCGCAAAATCTAAAAACTGCAGAGGTGATCAAATACCACCAAAAGAAAGCTCTATTTGTGGGGGGAAAAAAGGACATCAATTGTATTTGGGTACAGCGTCGCACGACCGCGCAATTTTGTAGTTAAAGTAATGCAGTGCCGAATGGCAAAAATGGCCTGGTCATTAAGTGGGTAGAACCTTCCGGGGGTTAAAGTGGTTAACCATGTATTACAAGGGCCTTCCAGATCTTGTACTGATTGAATGATTGAATGATTGAATGACTGAATGAATAGTTTTGGTATGTCCTCCTATTACATAGTTTTGGTAATACTAAAGCAGATTACACAGGGATTGTACAATCATATTGCAGTGTGTATGGATAGCCAAAGAAGAAGCTGTATTTACTTTAATCATTCAATTACTGTATGCGCTAGCAAAAATACTTTTTTTAAATTTGTTTTATTTTTTTATTATTATTTATTTATTTATTTTTTATTTGCATTGCATATGGCTGGGTATTCATAGTGGCTTTGTGGTTAGCACTTCTGTCTTAAAGCACTGGGGGTTCCTAGTTTGAATCCTGGTCAGGTCATCATATGCATGGAGTTTGCATGCTCTCCCTGTGTTTCCATGGGTTTCCTCCCACACTTGGGTCCTGTTTAAATTGGCCCTAGTATGTGAGGTGGGGACCATAGATTGTGCGCTCCTTCAGGGCAGGACTGATATGAATTTACAATATGTAAAGCACTGTGTACATTGTTACCTTTGTATAAAGAACACAGGATCTCCTTATTTACTAACATGTATTTATTTAGTAACATTTATCAAAACATAAATAACACAGGATCTCATTATTTACTAACATGTATCAACACATATAATAAATAACATAGGATCTCCTTATTTACTAACACTTACTTTGCTACATGAACAGCCTACTTCTTTTAGCAGGTGGTAAGGTTGATTTAATAAAGTGGAACTCCACTCTCCCAATCAACATTGATTATTTTAATCCTCGTGCTGATAGCATTAGTAAATGGATAGGAAATTATATTATATTTACTTGTTTTCATATATATATATATATATATATATATATATATATATAGTTACATAGTTACATAGTAGGTGAGGTTGAATAAAGACAATAGTCCATCCAGTTCAACCTGTGTAGGTGTGTGTGGCTGTAATCATCTCACATAGCCCTTAATGTTCTGATCCTTGAGATGTAAGTCTAAGAGTCTTTTGAAAGCCACCATACTTCCCGCAGAAACCACCTCTTGTGGTAGAGAATTCCACAATCTTGTAGCCCTAACAGTAAAGAACCCCCCACGTTGCCTGAGGTTAAAAGGCTTCTCCTCTAATCGCATTGTATGTCCTCGAGTCCTCATGCAATCCCTTCGAATGAACATCTTTTTTTCTAAGCTGGGATCCCCATTAAGATATTTATAAATTGCTATCATGTCCCCCCTCAGGCGTCTCTTCTCCAGGGAGAATAAATCGAGCGATTGTAGACGCTCTTCATAGTTAAGGTCCTCCAACCCCCTAATTAGTTTAGTTGCCCTTCTCTGGACTCTCTCCAGCGCCAACACATCCCTCCTGAGGACTGGCGACCAGAACTGGACAGAATACTCCAGATGCGGTCGGACCAGAGTTTTATAAAGTGGAAGGATTATAGTTTTATCTCTGGAATACATCCCTTTCTTTATGCATGCCAATAATCTGCTGGCTTTGGCAGCTGCCGCTTGACATTGCATGCTGTTGCCTAATCTATTATCAACCTATATACATTTCTATAGTTACTTCCTGGTTTCTTACCTAGGCAAATGATGCCATACAATATGTACAATATGTAAAGCACTGTGAACATTGTTACTATTATATAAAGAACACAGGATCTCTTTATTTACTAACATGTATTTATTTACTAACATGTACTAACACATATAATAACTAACACAGGATCTCATCATTTACTAGCATTTATTTATGTACTATCATGTACTAACACATATAATAAATAATACAGGATCTCCTTATCTACTAACACTTACTTTGCTACATAAACAGCCTACTTCTTACAACAGGTGGTAGGGTTTATTTATTAAAATGGAACTCCATTCTTCCAATCAACATTGCTGATAGCATTAGTAAATAGATAGGGAAGTATATTATATTTTACTTGTTTTAAACTTTTTTTAATATATATTTCTTTAGTTACTTCCTGGTTTCTTGCCTAGGAAAATAATGACATACAATATGTAAAGCACTGTGTACATTGTTACCTTTCTATAAAGAACACATTATCTCCTTATTTACTAACATCTATTTATTTTTTTTACTTACATGTACTAACACATATAATAAATAATACAGGATCTCCTCATTTACTAGCATTTATTTATTTACTTACATGTACTAACACATATCATTAATAACATAGGATCTCCTTATTTACTAACACCTACTTTGCTATATGAACAGCCTACTTCTTACAACAGGTGGTACGGTTGATTTAATAAAATGGAACTCCACTCTTCCAATCAACATTGCTGATAGCATTAGTAAATAGATAGGGAAGTATATTATATTTTACTTGTTTTAAACTTTTTTTTTATATATTTGTTTAGTTACTTCCTGGTTTCTTGCCTATGAAAATAATGACATACAATGTGTACAAAATGTAAAGCACTGTGTACATTGTTACCTTTCTATAAAGAACACAGGATCTCATTATTTACTAACATGTATCAACACATATAATAAATAACACAGGATCTCCTTATTTACTAACACTTACTTTGCTACATGAACAGCCTACTTCTTGTAGCAGGTGGTAAGGTTGATTTATTAAAGTGGAACTCCACTCTCCCAATCAATATTAATTATTTTAATCCTCATACTGATAGCATTAATACATGGATAGGAAAGTATATTATATATTATTATTTTTTTACATTTCTTCCTGGTTTCTTGCCTAGGGAAATATAGGAGACTTCAGGAGGGGAGGAGAGGGGGAGGGTATTTTTTTTCAGCTAAGCACACCCTCCTGCATGCATGCTTGAGCTAAGGGCAGATGGATTCCAGGAAGTGAATGCTATATGAATCATTTGCCCTCACTTATGATGGCCACAGCCAGGAATGCTGGGGGGGGGGGGGTGATAAAGCATGGAGACATGGAGGAATGGGGGAGGTGGCTTTGAACATTAAAAAGTAATGAAATTGTGTTTTTGGTTTGTGGTGCTAAGATGCGGTGAAGATCCACTTTAAAGTAACTGAGCATGTTCACTTTGTAAAGTGTACGGTTACTTAGCTTAGTGAATAGGGAGAGGCTTCATTCATCCAATCATGTGAAAGCAAAAATCGTATTTTTATTATTTTTTTTAAATCCCTTGCATATGATTGGATATTCCCATTGAACACAGCTTCAACCTTATTTACTAAGCTAAGTGAATGCAGTGCCATGATGTTGATCTGTGTGTCTGGGCACACATGACATTTGCATATATGTGTCACCCTATGTTCTTTCAAAGATTTAGGGCTCATTTACATCTTTGTGCTGCGGAAACGCATATTGCATGCATTGCATGTATTACAAGTTTAACTTTGCTCTTCACATACTTATAGGGGAGATATTTTACCTGCCAAATGATTTCTATTTCGGTCCATCCGGTCCCGGGATTTACACAGCACAGCCATGTTGACAACACCACATATACAGTAGCCAAGGAGTAAAGTAGGGTCCAGCTGCCTGCTGAATAGACAGTGAAAAGAGCAGCAGATTGATAAGCTTAATTTATTGTCACTCTGCTCTCTCCTCCAATCATTATGTTCCTTGCTAGCAAATATTGGGCATTGCAGCACAACTGATTAGCTGGCAATGCTGCCCTTCCGCTCCCAGAAATGCTGTACAAGGGATGGCAGAACTCTAATACCGGGTTTTATTCCAGTATTTACATTAGAAAAAAAAAAAAAGGATTTAATGATTTATGAATGAATGGAGAGTGGCATTGTATTGTGTCTTTTATACATGTCTGGAGTTCAGCTTTAAGCGGCCAATTTTATAATCAATATTATTGACCTACCTGGTCTCATGGAGACTGTTTAGGTTTTGGAGGCATCTGTAACATTCTGTACGATGTATAGCAGTTTTACTCCAAGTAGAGCTGTACACTGATGGAATGGTTTGTCTACGTCAGCATTCCATAGACACCTTTAGATAACTGTAGATGACCATAACTGTAGGTGACTATTAGAGAATTGTAGATGTCCATTAGATAACTATAGATAACTGTAGATAACTATTAGATAACCGTAGAGGACCATAACTGTAGATGACCATAACTGTAGCTGACCATTAGATAACTGTAGATGACTATTAGAATAGATAACTGTAGATGACAATAACTGTAGATGGCTATTAGATGAATGTAGATAACCATTAGATAACTGTAGATGACCATAACTGTAGTAGATGACTATTATATAACCGTAGAGGACCATAACTGTAGATGACCATTACTGTAGATGACCATTACTGTAGATGACCATTACTGTAGCTGACCATTAGATAACTGTAGATGACTATTAGATAACTGAAGATGACCATAATTTTAGATGACCATTAGATAACCGAAGATGACCATAACTGTAGATGACCATTCCATAACTGTAGATGACCATAACTGTAGTTGACCATACCTGTAGATGACTATTAGATAACTATACATGAACATTAGATAACTGTAGATGACCATAACTGTAGGTGACTATTAGATAACCGTAGCTGACCATAACTGTAGATGTCTATTAAATAACTGTAGATGACCATAACTATAGATGACTATTGGATAACTGAAGATCACCATAATTGTAGATGACCATGAGATAACCGTAGATGACCAAAACTGTAGATAACCATAACTGTAGATGGCTGTTTTATAACTGTAGTTGACCATTAAATAACTGTAGATGACTATTAGATAACCATAGATGACCATAACTGTAGATGACTATTAAAAAACTGTAGATGACCATAACTGTAGATGACTATTAGATAACTATAGATGACCATAACGGTAGATGACCATAACTGTAGATGATCATAGCTATAAATGATTAATAGATAACCGTAGAGGACCATAACTGTAGATGACCATTAGATAACCATAGATGACCATAACCGTAGATGACTATTAGATATTTGTAGATGACCATAACTGTACATGACTATTAGATAACTGTAGATGACCATAACTGTAGATGACCAATAGATAATTGTAGATGACTATAACTGTAGATGATTATTAGACAACTGTAGATGACCATAACTGTAGATGACTATTACTATTAGATAACTGTAGATAACCATAACTGTAGATGACTATTAGATAACTGTAGATGACCATTAGGTAACCAGTGCCTGTGGGGGTTGATTGCAGAACCCGCAGTGGGTAATGCGACTCCAAGGAGACCATGGAAACAGAGAAGCAGGAACAGTAGTTATGTTCAGAAGACTGGTCCAAGTTATAGGGGCACTCTGCTTAAACTAATAGTTCTGGATAGGTCGCTTGTCTAAATTCCAGAGGCTGTAGCGAACAGCGGTATGCAGGGCTGATGCAGCAGGTGGCCAGGCAAGCACTTGAGTAGGACCGAGGGCCAGGATCAAAGGCAGGCACAGAGTCTTAGGAATAGCCGGGGTCGTCAACAGGTGGGCAGCGAGGTACCAAGTCATGAGCAGAGCCAAAGGCAGGAAAGGAGACGGGTCGAAAGTAAACAGCTAGGCAGAAATGGAATCCAAAGTCAGGTCAAGAACTTGCCGAGTCAGCAACAGGAGAACATGCAGAAAACTACCAGGACACAGGACACAGCTGAAGATCAGTCAGCAAAGGAAAATGGAATGGGATCCCTTAAAATAGCCCGTTTAGTGCCAAGAACAATTGTGCGCGTGCGCAGTGCTGTATCCTGGCCTAGGCCAACAAGGCCCAGGCCTAGGGCGGCACTTTGCAGGGGGCTGGCAAAAAAGCCACCCCTTCCTCCACCTGAGACTCTATTGGCCACTGGATGCTAGACACCAGGCGGCTGCGATTCCCTGGCCCTGCCCATAATTCAATGTTCCTCTGTGCTTAGTGCTTGTGGGGCCCAAAGCAGCTGCCAAGTTGAGCCCCTTGTCATAGAGAGTGCTACCGGTCCAGTGGCAGCAGGGTGGAGGGCAGTGGAGCTAAATCCGCCAATCCGGTCCTGAAAGCAGCTGCTGCTACTGAGCAACATCGTCTTCAGCCAATGAGCAGTGGGCCCCAGAAGCTGGCTAGAACCGAGAGCTAGGGAAGGAGAAGACCTCCACGGCCACCCTGACCTGAGCAGCAGCGGGCACAGGGCACAGGCTGTTTGAGGGCTCAGAGGACAAGGACGGGCGAGAGGTAGGTGCATCACAGCCACCTACCCACAGACAAGGGAGCACAGGAGGGACTGCAGGCAGGGCTAGGGGGTCTCCCACTCCCCTCTCTCTCTTCCAGACCTCCCTTATCCACCCCCCTTTCTCTTTTAACCCCCCCACCCATCCCCCTCCCTCCCCCCTCTCTCTCTCTCTCACCCCTTCCCTCTCTCTCTCACCCCTCTCTCTCCCACCCCCCCCCCATCCCCCCTCTCTCTCACCCCCTCTCTCTCCCACATCCCCCCTCTCTTTCACCCCCCCCCTCACCCCCACTCTTGTGAAATCTCAGGGGTCCATGCTGGGACTTGTAGCCCTTCAATTTTGGAGGGAGTCACGTTGATTAAACAGGAAGGGGTTGGGAAAATTTACATACGAGGGGGGCGCTCGTCTTGCCTAGGCCAGCACAAAATCAGAATACACCACTGTGTGTGCGCATTCGCAAATTCTCATGCACATGCGCGCACCTGTTAGCCAGTTCTCGGGAATTACCCTGCGCATGCGCAAATCTATGCGCCAGGCGTCTCACAGGGATTCCCTGACAACAGCTGCACCAGATTTTGCACTCATTGCACCCCACTGCTTTCTAATGAGAAGGAAACATCTTCTTCATATGTAATTCGGAAATATGACGGCCAAGATAATACAACTTAAAAATTGTGAAAATACTTTGATTAGATAACTTATATTAAGTGATTGCAATCACAAATATTCCTTTAAAAATTTAGCTAATGCTTCCTTTTAGGTGGCATTATGATACATACAGTAATTACAACTCTCATTCCTGCAGACATCTGTCATCACGTTAGTCAACCATTTTTTTTTTTTTTTAGTAAATACTTTGTTTAGAACAGTGATGATTGTAATGATTTTAACTCTTGAAAACATGACACACCCCGCGCACGTCTTTCCGTTGCAATGTACTAATTTAGCAGCCGCTTTGGAGTTGGGCTTAATTCTTCCCCATCTTACCGAGCCCCCGACGCATGTTATTAAGTCTTTATGTTCTCCCGACCAATTAGAGGAGGTTAAGTGTTTCTGTTGGAATAATCCACTAGATGTGTAATTAGTCTCAAAAGGAAAAAAAAAAGGCCGGTCCATGATTTTGTGGCACGTTGTTTTGATTTTAGTTTAATTTTGGGTAAGGAAAATTGCGTTTGAAAGAAGGGCGATCATTTAGCGTGGTTCTGGGTGGCCTTAGAGTTAAATGGTAGGCGGTTCAGCTTTGTAACCCAAGCCCCCTAAAATATATAATCTATAAAGTTTGTTTTTTACATTTTTTTATGTATACAAAAGGAAGTGAAGGGGCCGCGCTCAAAACAAGTGGCACATACCAAGAAATATAAATATTCATGATGTGATTAGAAATCAATACTGTGTATAAAAAAAAGAGTCCAAATCTTAACCACTTTACCACCGGAGGATTTTGCTGTCTTACGTCTGGGCCACTTTTTGCGATTCGGCACTGTGTGATTTTAACTGACAATTGTGCGGTCATGCAACGCCGTACCCAAACAAAATTTACGTCCTTTTTTTCCCACAAACAGAGCTTTCTTTTGGTGGCATTTGATCACCTGTGCAATTTTTACTTTTTGTGCTATAAACAAAAAAAGAGCGACAATTTTGAAAAAATAACAATATTTTTCACATTTTTTATATGAAATTCCCCTCCAAAAAAATTTAAAAATCAAAATTTTTTATCATTTAGGCCTATTTGTTTTCTGCTACATATTTTTGGTAATAAAAATCGCAATAAGCGTATTTTGATTGGTTTGCGCAAAAGTTATTGCGTTTACTAACTAAGGGAAAGATTTCTGTCATTTTTGGTGTTTTTTTTTTTTAACGAGTAATGGCGCGATCTGCGATTTTTTTTGCGGGACTGCGACATTGCGGCGGACAGATCAGACCCTTGACTGACATTTTTTACACTTTTGGGGGGACCAGTGACATTACTACAGTAATCAGTGCTATAAATATGCACTGTTACTGTAAAAATGACACTGGCAGGGAAGGGGTTAATTTTATTGGTGATCAAGGGGTTAATGTATGCCTGGTGCTTACTGACATGTGTGGGGGGAGGTGACTGAGTGACACAGGGACAGATCGCAGGTTCAGCTACGCTGAACCCTGCAATCTGTCACTGTCTGTCACTTAGGAGATCCGCCCACTTTGTTTACACAAGCGGGCGGACCTCCAGATTCATTTCCCCGACGATCTGGGAAGAGCAGCGGCGATCGCTGGTGCTGCTCCTCCCCTGGCCCGACTCCCGCTGTGACTGAATACAGCAGGAGCGAGCCTCCGGCGGCGCCCGCGCACCGCCGAGAGAGAGGAATGTCTGGCGACGTAGGTCTACGTCGCCAGATGTTATTGAGCCACTTTGCCGCAGTAGAGCTCCAGTGAGCAGTGCGGAAGTGGTTAATAAAGGCAGAAATACGTGAAAAAAAAACACATATATTTTTGAGTATTTTGACTGTGTGAAAAAAGGAAAAAATCCCAGTCTCTATGTGAAAAACAAATTCCTTTCCTTGTGCAAGATCACCCGTGTTTACGTAGGTAGGTGCAGCTTCCACCAGATGACTTCCACCAGGGCTTAGTACACACAATCTCTGCTTACCAGAATGATTTGACCCCTATTACAGGCAGTCAAATCAGGCAGTAACAGCAACTGGGCGATCCTCCTTAAACTCAATCCCCAGGTATGTGTGGAGCACTTAGCGATCAAGCAGGCATATATGGGCTAAGAGAGACAGCAAATGAGACTCTCATAGTGTAGTAGGTCATTAATCCATTTATTAAAATATAGTAAACTTACATAAAAGTAGTCCACATTGATCTGGTCTTCGGTTCTGGAAACCGAATTAACAAGCAGAGGACGCCGTTTCCACGTTCCACCTGTGTTCCAGGAGCCGGAAGTGGCGTATGGCGATCTCACATCCCGACGCGTTTCGTCAGCACACAGCTAATGTCCTCAGGGGTGTAAAAGTTTTTTTTATGTATGTTTTGTGTGTAGTTTGTAATTATGGTTTATCAATGCATTCACCCAAGATTCACACAACTTTCACTTGAGATTCACACTTTTTTTTTTTCAAGAATTATTTTTTTTGTAAATGACAGTTTTGAGTATAAGGCTTTGTATATTGCTGCTAAAAAAGGGATGTTTAGGAATGGTTGGGTGTTTTTTCAGCAGCCCCTGAACTCTGTTATCTTATCTGTCCATGTACACTGTTTTTTTTATAATCGTTTAGAGGCAGTTACGTTTAGAGGCATTTTCTTGAAAGCAAAAAAATGCATTCAGGACGGAAGTTTATGCAAAAGTGTCTAAACTCGGCATATACGTGTATAGGCGTTTTTGTTTATAGGCGTTTGTAATAGGCAGGACTGGCCCTACCATGGGTCCCACTGGCAGGGGAGGACTGGGCCAGGGGACAGGGGGGAAATTGCCCCCCGGGCTGCTCTGATGCCCCATAAAAAGGCTGCACTGCTTCTGCCAAAGACATCCCTAAAGGATTCCTGGTGAAGGGAAGTAAAAAGTCCCCACCGATAACCTACTGAGTGCGGGATGAAGACAAGGACAAAGCGCAGGTCCCCCCAGCTTGAATGATATAAACTGTGTCTGAGCAGAGGCCGGTTCCATGCCCCACTGGAGACTCTCCTCCCCTGGTCAGCCCCGACCAAGCTTTCCCAGCTCCCCCCCAACCAACCTCCGCTGGCCAGGTCGGGAACCCAGATTCTGCTGGTGAGTAGAGAGTACCTGAAGCAGAGCTTTAGCATGGAATGGGGGTCAGGAGAAGGCCAGGAAGAGGGGAAGTGGGAGGGGGGCCGAGTTGCTGCACCATGGGCCTCTGGTTTGTACTTGCCCCCTGGGCCAAAAGTTGCCAGTCAGCCCCTGCCCAATGGGTCCATTAGACCCAGGCAGCACTTGGAGAGGGGCGGCAAATTGACTCCCAAATTTTTTTTATAGCAGTTTAGTGTGTCATCATTTTGTGGCGTTTACGGGTGTTACCCCATCTCATACTGCCGCCCATAGTGCAAACTGATGAGTATGAGGAGGCAGAGTGTCTCCTCCGGGGAACTTCGGGGAACTCCGGGGAACTTCCCCCACATGTTTGTGGTGTGCGTTTTTTAACTTCGTTCACTAGCAGTTCCAGCATCTAGTAGAGGTTTCCAAACATCCAGTGTACATGAGGTCTAACAGTTGAAAGTCATATAAAAACTACAAAATAGCAGAGGTTTGGGTACCTAATGGGTTTGTGTAATTGAGGACACCACCCCAGAGGTCTACAGCAAAGAGCAACAAGGGAAGGGAGGAAAAAACAAAGCTGGTGTCTTATTTTGTTAGACGAGTGTCGTTTTCAGAACGTTCACTAAGAGGTAAGAGATATGATTCAACAGTTGGTTTTGACCTGATCCAACTGAAAAACTGAAGGACAAGGATGGAATTTTTTTGTCAAATCTAATGGGAACAAACAAATTTGGAATCGTTGAATTCACTCTGGGCCGAGAAAAATTGTAATGAGTTTTAGTCAAAGTTTATCCGGAAATAGAACCTTCGCTCCCGGTTGATACAAATTTTAACTTATCTTAACACGAATGCTTGTGTTAATGTTCAATAGGAAGTAGAACGTTCATTCTATAAAAAGTCATTCAAAATTGGCCAAGTCCATTAAGGCAAAATTTAATGGTCAGAAGAGCGATTATTATACTTTCTCATCCGACAAGGTTAAAACATTTTTGTTGAATCTAATAAGAGTGGACACATTTCTAACTGTTGAATTCGCTCCTGGTTGAGAAAAATTGTAACTAGTCTTAATGCAAATGCACTTGTCAAAGTTCATGCAAAAGTAGAACGTCCCCTCTATGAAAACAAAAAGTCTTTCAAAATTAGTCAAGTCCATGAAGGCACCATAGAATGGTCAGATGCATACTTTCTTGTCTGACATGATGGAACATTTTTATCAAATCTAATAGGAATGAAAAAATTTCTAAACGTCGACTTTGTTCTTGGCCATGACAAATTGTAACTAGTCTTTTGCACATGTCAAAGAAGTCCAGAAGTAGGGCATTCATTTTTTGAAAAGTCATTTCGAAATGAGTCAAGACTATGAAGGCACCATGGATTGGTTAGATGAGCAGTTTTTATACTTTCCTGTCCGACAAGGATGGAAAATTTTTATTAAAGTAGAACTAAGAGCAAAACGTTATTTTCCATTTAGGATAGCGTAAAGAAGGGTCATAACCCCTATTAGGTTATTTGTTGGCATCTGTGCCCCATTGGGTAGATTTCCCTTCATTTACTGTCTGTCCCCTAACCAAAACAGGAAGTGAGAGAAAATCCCTGCAGATTAAGGGAATCCCTTGGGAACCCCCAGTTACTAGAATTAATGTCCCATTGGAAGACTTCCCCTCCATTACTTTTCTGGGGACAACCCAAAATTTGGGGTTTTCTTTTACTTTCTCTATCAATGATAATGGTAAGCAGAACAATTAACTTAATGGGGAATAGCCAGCAAAAAAAAATTGACAGGTGCTCTAATCCATCTTCACTCCATCCAGAGCTAAAAAAAAAAAAAAAAAAAAAGGCTTTGCTTTTAGTTATACTTTAAATCTAATAGAAAATGAAAAAAGTTCTAAACGTTGAATTCGCTCTCGACCATGAAAAATTGTAAATAGTGTTATGCGCATGGACGTGTCAAAGTTCATTCAGAAGAAGAACGTTCATTCTATGAAAAGTCATTCAAAATTGGTCAAGTCCATGAAGGCACCATTGAATGATCAGAAGAGGGATTATTATACTTTCTTATCCAACAAGGATGGAAATTTTTTGTTGAGTCTATTAAGAGTGGACAAATTTCTAATTGTTGAATTAATTCCCTGTTGATACATATTTTTAACTAGTCTTAATGTGAATGCTCATGTCAAAGTTCATTCAGAAGTAGAACGTTCCCTCTATGAAAACAAAAAGTCTTTCAAAATTAGTCTAGTCCATGATAGCACCATGGAATGGTTAGATGAGCATTTTTCATATTTTCTTATCAGACAACTATTAAAATTTTTTATCAAATCTAATAGGAAAGGAAAAATTTCTAAACTTTGAATTTGCTCTTGGCCATGAGAAATTGTAACTAGTCTTATGCACATTTCATAGTTTGTCTAGCCATAGGAGATTCATTCTATGGACTTAACTCAAAATTTGTCAAGTCCACGAAGGCACCATGTAATGGTCAGAAGAGCGATTATTATAGATTTTCATCCGACAAGGATAGAAATTTTTTTTGTTAAATCTAATAGTAATAGACAAATTTCTAATTGTTGAATTTGTTCGTGGTTGAGAAAAACTGTAACTAGTCCTAATGCGAATGCCCGTGTCAAAGTTCATCCAGAAGTAGAATGTTCTTTCTATGAAAACAAAGTCTTTCAAAATTAGTCAAGTCCATGAACTCCTCCCACTCCTCCCACCACCCCCTTTATTCTGGCCTTACACCTGTTGAATTGTGTTTAAAATAAAAAGTGTAAAAATCGCTCATCGGACCATTCCATGATGCCTTCATGAACTTGACTAAGTTTGAAAATTTTTTGTTTTTGTAGAATGAACGTTCTACGTTCGGATGAACTTTGACATGCGCTTGCGCATAAGACTACTTAAGGTTTTTTTCGTCTGGGAACGTATTCCATGCTTGTCGGATGAGAAAGCGTAAAAATCAGCCATCTGACTTTTTGATTTTGCCTTCACAGATTTGACTAGCTTTGAACAACTTTTTGTTTTCATAAAAAATGTCTACTTCCAGATAAACTTTGACAAGTGGATGCACATAAGACTAGCTTTAATTTTTCTTGGCTGGGAGCGAATTCAATGATTAGAAATTTGTTTGTTCCCATTTGATTCAACACAAATTTCCATCCTTGTCAGATCAGAAAGTATAAAAATCACTCATCTGACCATTCCATGGTGCCTTCATGGACTTGACTAATTATGAAAGACTTTGTTTTCATAGAAGGAACATTTTACTTCTGGATGAACTTTGACACGGGCATTTGCATTAGGACTAGTTACAGTTTTTCTCAACCCGGGAACAAATTCAACAATTAGAAATTTGTCCATTCCCATTAGATTTACCAAAAAAAATTCCATAGTTGTCGAATGAGAATCTATAATAATCGCTCTTCTGACCATTCCATGGTGCCTTCATGGACTTGACTAATTTTGAAAGACTTTGTTTTCATAGAAAGAACATTCTACTTCAGGATGAACTTTGACACGGGCATCCAGAAGTAGAATGTTCCTTCTATGAAAACAAAAAGTCTTTCAAAATTAGTCAAGTCCATGAAGGCACCATGTAACGGTGAGAAAAGCGATTATTATAGATTCTCATTCGACAACGATGGAAATTTTTTTGCAAAATCTAATGGGAATGGACAAATTTCTAATTGTTGAATTTGTTCGTGGTTGAGAAAAACTGTAACTAGTCCTAATGCAAATGCCCGTGTCAAAGTTCATCCTGAAGTAGAATGTTCTTTCTATGAAAACAAAGTCTTTCAAAATTAGTCAAGTCCATGAAGGCACCATGGAATGGTCAGAAGAGCGATTATTATAGATTCTCATTCGACAACTATGGAATTTTTTTTGGTAAATCTAATGGGAATGGACAAATTTCTAATTGTTGAATTTGTTCCCGGGTTGAGAAAAACTGTAACTAGTCCTAATGCAAATGCCCGTGTCAAAGTTCATCCAGAAGTAAAATGTTCCTTCTATGAAAACAAAGTCTTTCATAATTAGTCAAGTCCATGAAGGCACCATGGAATGGTCAGATGAGTGATTTTCATACTTTCTGACGATCTGACAAGGATGGAAATTTGTGTTGAATCAAATGGGAACAAACAAATTTCTAATCATTGAATTCGCTCCCAGCCAAGAAAAATTAAAGCTAGTCTTATGTGCATCCACTTGTCAAAGTTTATCTGGAAGTAGACATTTTTTATGAAAACAAAAAGTTGTTCAAAGCTAGTCAAATCTGTGAAAGCAAAATCAAAAAGTCAGATGGCTGATTTTTACGCTTTCTCATCTGACAAGCATGGAATACGTTCCCAGACGAAAAAAACCTTAAGTAGTCTTATGCGCAAGCGCATGTCAAAGTTCATCCGAACGTAGAACGTTCATTCTACAAAAACAAAAAATTTTCAAACTTAGTCAAGTTCATGAAGGCATCATGGAATGGTCCGATGAGCGATTTTTACACTTTTTATTTTAAACACAATTCAACAAGTGTAAGGCCAGAATAAAGGGGGTGGTGGGAGGAGTGGGTAATGGTGGGGTGGGGAGGTTTAGGTGAAAAAAAAGGTACCATCTTATAGGGCAAAGCCTTATTTGTTCTAGTTTTACATTGTCAGGGAGTCCCCGTATAAGGTAGAAGGAAGGTAGGACATGACCCATGGTTCCCAAACTTTTTTGCATTTTTTCATAGTGTCAATCATGACCTGGGAAACCCAAAGCTTGATTTCTGCAAAAAGGCAGCACGGGGGGACTAAATCCCCATTTTTATTTATTCATTGATTGCCTTTATATTTGATAGTCATTTCTTTTGCATGTGTGCGCTTTTTTGTAAATATGCACAGCACGGGGGACTAGCTGGCTCTGGCTTTAACCTTTTTGGCTTCAGCTAGAATATGAGTGACCAACTTGGGTATTGGTACAAGCTTTCGGCTTTTTGCCAAGCAGAGCTTCGTATAGGTTCTTGCAGAAAGAGACGCAAGGAACTGTATGTCGGCATTGCTAGACTTTGGTCCATGTAGCAATATTAGGTCAATGGTGTCACCACTAACCCCAACCCCTTTGTGACAGGCAGCTGCTGGGAGAATTCCCTGGCTTCAGCTGATTGGGCCATGAGACAGATTCTCTGAAGTCCAGGACGAACTGGGTTTGGCCTGAACCTTGGCTCTTCACTATTGACAAATGACAAAGAGTCTGGGTTTGACCTAAACGGTAGCTCTTCACTATTGACAATGAGTCTGCTATGGTTTGCTCTTGATCAGCAGTTGTTTCTAATATTTTTGTTTCATTTTTACAAGGGCAGTAGAAGTGCGTAAAACCACATTGTAAATTTTAACTGCTGTCCATTTTTTAAACCAGCCTTTCTCAACCCTTTGAGCACAGAAATAACTTTCTAGTTTCAGGGAACGCCTGCGAAAATTGACTTTATCTACAACTCATGATACATTAGTGTGATGGTAAGTGGGAAGATTGCTCCTTACACATGGGAAGAATTACCCCCTTTCAGATAGCTAAAAAGATCAATGGTGACAGTGGGGGAACTTATCTGAGGGGCAGAAATTGCTCCTTACTCAAGGAACCTCTAGCAACCTCTGGAGGAACTTTAGGGTTCCATGGAACCCTGGCCTGTTCTAAAACTTAGACTGAGGACAATTCCCTTGTCGGCTGTCCATACTTGGCTGATTCTAATGCCTATAGGATGGGCTTAGGCAAAGCGTTTTGTTGACTGTCCTGGCTAGGCAAGGGTTAAACGGTTCTGCCAGCACTCGGTTAAACGCAAGCTCTGCTAAAGTGTTTGTTGAATTCACACCAGCTTATGTTGGCCCACAGAGTAAGCTCTGTGAAATTCCTTCAAACATACCGTTTCCATATAACCTAAATGAAGAGCACCTGTCTAAGAGGATCGCAATGTCCGCCACCCCCCTCCACCAACATACTTATTCTTTCCATACACTGTATATTTCACAACCCTCCCCTAACCCCCTCCACCAGCCCGCCATGGCCGTGTGTTATTGGTCCAGAAAAGGCTATGCAGAATGTTCTGCCGTGATGTAAGAGATTGCATTTCACAACAGAGCTGCGCAGTAATTCAAAGCTGTCGTTGGGTGTAATTTTAAACCAGAGATGTAACTACTACGAGGCTGGCGTTGGAGGAATCCCTTTTGCCGGGGACGCACAGCAGGGCCTCTGCACACTGGAGTCCCGTGTACACAAACATTACTAATTTGTTTGGTCAAACACTTCCAGCAAGGACCAGTTCAAGTTACTTATTAAAAAAAAAAAAAAGAAATAAGAGAGGGGAATTATTTAATTGAGTTTTCTGTTTTCCAGGGCATTTAAAGTGAAAACACCAACGCGCCTGAAAATATAATTTAATTATTATTATTATTCTTTTTTTTTTTTAATGAACACACGCAAGTTTGCATTATTCATTTTGTACATTTTTTTACGTACATTGACATTTTTTTCCTCCTTTTATTATTATTTTTAACCAGCAAATCCATGTGAGATCGTGGACATCAAAGAGCACTGGTTATAACCTATATTGTGTTTCTTGCACATTTTTAAAAATGCATTATTATTTTATTATAATCATTATTGATTTATTCATTATTATTAATTATTCTTATTTATTATTACTACATTTGTAATAAATGTTTGTTTAAAAACTGTACATGTATGCGCATTAATGCACATATATGCATGTACTTTGTACTATACAGCCCATCCTTGCTATTTTCCGCAGGAATATTCTGCCAGGAATATCTGCTTTTCATACATCAGTCCTGCGTGCAGGAGCCCAAAAAAACACACACAGCTCAATACCTATAAAGGTCCCTAAAAGGTGCCTCCATACTTAACCTTTAACTCCTAGAAACTCTCCTCCATACCAAACCGTCAACTCCTTTATCCAGTTCTCCACACCAAACATCCTAAATCCTATAACCCCCTCCTCCACACCTAACCCCCAACTCCCATAAGCTCTCATCCATACCTAACTGCCAACTTCTGTAACCACCCCTCCACACCTAACCCCAACTCCCATAAGCTCTCATCCATACCTAACTGCCAACTCCTATAACCCCCTCCTCCTCCACACCTAACATCCAAAAGCCTATAACCCTCACTTCCATGCCTAACCCCAAACTCTTATAATGCCTCCTCCACACATAATCTCCAACTCCTTAAACTCCTTCTCCAAACATACAGTAACCCCCAACTCTCATAAACTGCTCTCCATACCTTACTGCCAACTCCTATGACCCCTTCTCCACACCTAACCCCCTACTCCTAAACTCCTCCTCCACACTTGACCCCAACGCCTGTAAACTCTTATCCACACCTAACTCCCAACTCCCATAAGCTCTCATCCATACCTAACTGCCAACTCCTATAACCCCCCCCCCTCCTCCACACCTAACAACCAAAATCCTATAACCCTCACTTCCATGCCCAACCCCAAACTCTTATAACGCCTCCTCCACACATAACCTCCAACTCCTTAAACTCCTCCTCCACACATACAGTAACCCCCGACTCTCATAAACTCCCCTTCATACCTAACTGCCAACTTCTATGACCCCTTCTCCACACCTAACCCCCTACTCCTAAACTCCTCCTCCACACTTGACCCTCAACGATTATAAACTCTTATCCACACCTAACCACCAATTCCTATAGCCCTTCCTTCACACCTAACCCCACAGCCATATAACATCTTTCCCACCCCTGACCCCCCAACTCCTATAACCCCTCCTACAGACTTAACCTCAAACTCCTATAACCCCTTCTCCCCACCTTAACCCCGTAACTTCTAAACTCCTCCTTCACACTTAACCCCTAACTTCTATAAACTCTTCTCCACACCTAACATCCCAACTCCTATAAACCCTCCTCCACACCTAACCCCCCTAACTCCTATAACCCCTCCTCCATACCTAAACTAACCAAATTCCTGTAACCCTTTTTCCACACTTAACCTCCAAAATCTCTAACTTAAACTCCAAACCTAACATCCCAACTCTTAAAAACCCTCCTTCACACCTAACCACAAAGTCCCAAAACCCCTCCTCCACACCTAACACCCCAGAATCTATAAGCCTTCTTCCATACCCAACCTAACAATTATAAACCCTCCTCTACACCCAACCCCTCCTCCTCCTATAATGCTCCTTCTTACCTAAAGTCCCAATTGTTCCAGCTCCTCCTCCACACATAACCCCCAAACTCCTTTAAACCTTCCTCCACACCTAACATCCCAGCATCTTTAAACCCTCAACCACACCTAACCCTCCTATCTCCTATAACCACTCCTCCACAACTATCCCCACAATCATATAACATCTTCCCCAACCCTGACCCCCCACCTCTTACAACCCATCCTCCACACCTAACCCCCAACTCCTAAACTCCTCCTCCACACCGAACCCCCAACTCCTATAAACTACTCTCCACACCTAACCACCAATTCCTATACCCTTCCTCCACACCTAACATCCCATCTCCTATAAACCTTCCTCCACACCTAACCTCTGTAACTCCTATAGCCCTTTCTACATACCTAACATCCAAAATCCTCTAACCCTTCCTCCACACCCAACCCCCAAAGTCTATAACCCCAACTCCAAACCTAACATCACAACTCTTATAAACCCTCCTTTACACCTAACCACCAACTCCCACAACCCCTTCTCCACACACAACACCTCAGATCCTATAAGCCCTCCTCTACACCCTACCTTCTAACAACTTAAAACCCTCCCCTACACCCAACCCTACCTCCTCCTATAACGCCTTCTTCATACCTAACCTCTCAATTACTCTAAGTCTCCATACATACCTAACCCCCAAAGTCCTATAAATCTTCCTCCACACCTAACATCCCAGCATCTATAAACCCTCCTCCACACCTAACCCTCCTCACTCCTATAACCCCTCCTCCGCACCTAACCCCACAGCCACAAAACACCTTCCCCACCCCTGACCCCCCCAACTCCTATAACCCCCTCCTACAGACCTAACCTCCAACTCCTATAACTCCACATCTAACCCCAGTAACTTCTAAACTCCTCCTCCACACTTACCCCCTAACTCCTATAAACTCTTCTCCACACCTGACATCCCAACTACTATAAACCCTCCTCTACACCTAACCGCCATAACTCCTAAAACCCCTTCTTCAAACCTAACCCTCCTAACTCCTTACCCCACAGCCATATAACATCTTTCCCCAACCCTGACCTCCCAACTCCTATAAACCCTGACCCCCCAACTCCTATAACTCCTCCTCCATACTTAACCCCTAACTCCTATAAACTCTTCTCCACACCTAACATCCCAACTACTATAAACCCTCCTCCACATCTAACCCCCGTAACTCCTATAGCACCTCCTCCACACCTGATATCCAAAATCCTGTAACCCTTGCTCCACATCCAATCCTCACCCTCCTTCACACCACACCACCAACTCTCAAAACCCCTCCTTAAAACCTAACACCACAGATCTTATAAGCCCTTCTCTTCACCCAACCTCCTAACAACTTCAAACCCTCCCCAAAACCAGACTGCGCCTGCTCCTATAAGGCCTTCTTCATACCTAACCTCCCAATTCCTTTAACTCCTCCTCCACACCTAACACTCTCCACACCTAACATCTCAGCATATATAAACCCTCCTCCATACCTAACCCTCCTAAAACTTATAACCCCTCCTTCACACCTAACCCCACAACCATATAACATCTTCCCCACCCCTGACTTCCCCAACTTCTATAACCCTTCCTCCCCATATAACTCCCTCCCCCTTCCAAACCCCTATAACCCCTTCTGCACACCTACAACCTCCCCAGCTACACTAACCCTTCAATGTGCTATGGGCTTACCCTCTGTGAATGTTAATTTATAGAAAGAGAAGCTGTCATGCTCCATCAAAGAAAGAAAAGGTTAATGTTAGTGCACAAGTTAGAGCATTAACAGAAAACAACTGAACATAGTCCAATGAGTCCATTAACCACTTGCCGACCAGCCGCCGTACAGGCAGGTTCCCGCGAAACTACATAGTCGTATGTGGCTTCACGAGAGCACTCATGGGGGCACGCGTGCCCGCTCACCAGAGGGGAAGCTGATCTGTGGAACCACCGGACGCCCAGCGATCTCTCCCTGGGGAGACATAATGGCGGTCTGCCATTGTAAATACGGCAGACCGCTGTTTTGTCAGCAATGAACACAGGTCTCCTGTGTTCCTTCTATTCAGGAACACAGGTCTCTGTGTTCATCCCATAAGCCCATCCCCCACACAATTAGAAAGCACCCCCTAGGGACACATTTATTTCCTTTGATCGCCCCTGGTGTTAACCCCTTCCCTGCCAGTGTCATTAGTACAGTGACAGTGCATATGTTTAGCACTGATTACTGTAGTAATGTCACTGGTCCCCCCAAAAGTATCAAAAATGTTTGGTGTGGTTAGGTTAGGTGTGCAATCTGTCCCCGCAATGTCACAGTCTTGCTAAAAATCGCTGATCGCCGTCATTACTAGTAAAAAATAAATAAAAATCAATAAAAATGACATACATTTTTCCCCTAGTTTGTAGACGCGATAACTTTTGCGCAAACCAATCAATATACACTTTTTGGGATTTTTTTTTTACCAAAAATATGTAGCAGAATACAAATTAGCCTAAAATGATGTAAAAATTAGATTTTTTCATTTTTTTTTATTGGAAATTTTTATTGAAGAAAGTAAAAAATATTTATTTTTTTTGTTCAGAATTGTTGCTCTTTTTTGGTTTATAGCGCAAAAAATAAAAATCGCACAGGTGATCAAATACCACCAAAAGAAAGCTCTATTTGTGGGGGGAAAAAAGGACATTATTTGGGTACAGCTTCGCACGACTGCGCAATTGTCCGTTAAAATAACGCAGTGCCGAAACGCAAAAAAAATGGCCTGGTCATTAAGGGGGAAAAACCTTCCGGTCCAGAAGTGGGTAAATCAAGGCCATAAAACAGATGGGTACACCTGTCAGTATACAAAGGCCCCCTTCACACGGACTTTCCAATCCGGTCCTCCTGTCAGTATTTCAGGTGGACCGGATCGGATGCTCTATGCAGCCCTATGGAGCGGCGGATGTTAGCTGAGACATCTCGGCTGACACCCGCTGCTCTCTGATCCGATCCTGTCTGTGAAATCCAGACGGATGGAAACCCTATTTTCCATCTGTCTGGAGGATCGGATCGGATTGGATGGGATCGGATGAAAATTGAGAGGCGGTCCATTATCATCTGATCTCCCATAGAGGAGAGCAGGGCTCTGACAGCTTGGTATCTGCACACAGAGCGGAGACGGAGCTGTCATCCGCCTGCTCAGCAAAGGAAAGAAAAGCGCCTCTAAGTGCAGTTTTTATTAAAAGATCAGGCAAGCAGACAAGTGAACACTCACATGATTGCTAATAAAAAGGGGGCTCATCTGGGGGGCTACAAGCCTGGTGACAGACGTCCTGCAAAAAAAACCACCTTCGGTCCAAGGCTATGACAGCCATGATGACCACAGGAGAGTGCCGGCAGATCAGCGTCTTCTTGATGCAGCTCGTGGTGAACCAGCTTGGTGTGACGTCACCAGTGGGAAAAACAACGCGTTTCATAGGCTCGAACTGAGCATGCACGGTCCTTTGTCAAGTGACTACTCAGTTCGAGCCTCAAGCATGCTCTGAAATGCATTTTGGTGCCCCCCTTCTTCCCTGGTGGCATCACACCCTGAGCAGTGCCGCACTCCAAGCTGGTTCACCACAAGCTGCATCCGTAAGACGCTGATCTGCTGGCAATCTCCCGTGGTCATCGCGGCTGTCATGTCCTTGGACCAAAGGTGTTTTTGGCAGGATGTCTGTCACCGGGCTCGTAGCCCCCAGATGAGCCCCCTTTTTATCAGCAATCATGTGAGTGTTCACTTGTCTGCCTGCCTGATCTTTTAATAAAAACTGCACTTTTCTTTTCTTTGCATTTAAAGCGGAGTTCCGGCTGAATTTTTATTTTTCTTTTAAAAAACACCCCTAGCATAGTTAGGGCTCGTGCATTTACACCAAGTTATCCTGTAAACTGTCCCCTGTTTTGTTTTTGTGCAACATGTCTCACTTACTTTATTATTCTCCTGTACAGTGCGGCCATCTGCAGTCTGGATATCTGAAGCCTCACTGTTCTTCTTCTGGGTTTCTGTGCATGCTGGCTACCCAGCATGCACCTCCCGTTCTCGCGCATGCGCAGTGCATGCAGTGAGTCCCACAGCTTGCTACGAGCCGGCGATGCTCATTGACTCCTGGGACTGATGACACTCATCTCCCAGGAGCGAATGCAAAGCAGGAAAAGACGTAGGCGGCCGCGGCGCAATAAGGAGGAAGTGAAGAGATCTTTCAGCAAAAATAAGATAAAGGGACCGGAAAAAAAAAACAGCCAAATCGTTTTAGCATGTAAATAAGTTATACATAACGGGAAGTGTAAAATGTGTCCGGAACTCTGCTTTAAGTGCTCCATCGCCCCAACCAAAAGCTATAAGGACGACGTTATCTGTGACGAAACACGATGTGCTGACGTCACCACGCTTTGTGAGATCTCGGAAGGGTGGACATTGTTTGTGTAGCTAGCCGGCATGTTTTTTGCCTTTTGAATACTACGATTTTGTAAGTGCAATCTTTTTTATTCTTAATAAAACATCATTACGCCTTTTGAACACTACAATTTTGTAAGTAAGGACGACGTCATCTGTGACGAAACGCGATGTGCTGAGGTCACCGCGCTTTGTGAGATCTCAGAAGGGCGGACATTGTTTGTGTAGCTAGCCAGCTTGTTCTATGCCTTTTGAATACTATGATTTTGTAAGTGCAATCTTTTTTTATCCTTAATAAACCATCATTACGTTTTTACGCTAAAGCGCATGTTTTGTTATATCTTTTGGGGATCACTATCCTTTGACAAGCTGCCCACCATTTGGAGAATTACAGAGGAATGGTCTTTGTTTTTCCCTTAGGATACTACGGCCTATGTTGGGATATATTTCTAGTGCTGTTGACCCTTGTGGTCTTTATTTCTGGTAAGTAGGTTATTTGAGCGGTGGTTAATACTGCAATCGGTGGTGGAGTCTTCATTTCTTCACGTTTTCAGTCCAATTGTCAATTATATGGTCTGAAACTTACCAAGTCACATTTTGCTGGACTATCACTGATGTTCACCTTGATCAAGAGCTTTGGTCTCCTTGCTTTATTTTGTTACATTATTTCACTTTTCATTTTTTTTGTCACAATCCAATTGATAATATTTATGTCAGTTTTCATATTATCTCACATTTACCGCAACTTCATTTTTTTGCTTATGTTTATCCAGTGTATATCTCATTTTTAACCACTTCTGGACCGAAAGATTTTCCCCCTTAACCACTTTAAGACCGGATTTTCCCCCTTAATGACCAGGCCATTTTTTGCGATTCGGCACTGCATTACTTTAACGGACAATTGCGTGGTCTTGCGATGCTGTACCCAAATAAAATTGATGTCCTTTTTTCCCACAAATAGAGCTTTCTTTTGGTGGTATTTGATCACCTCTGCGATTTTTATTTTTTGCGCTATAAACAAAAAAAGAGCGATAATTCTGGGAAAAAAAAAACAATATTTTCCACTTTCTGCTATATAACATTCTCAAAAAAAAAAAATAAAAATAAATAAAAATCAAAATTTTTTAACATTTTAGTCCAATGTGTTTTCTGCTACATATTTTTTGTAAAAAAAAAATCGCAATAAGCGTATTTTGATTGGTTTGCGCAAAAGTTATCGTGTCTACTAACTACGGGAAAGATTTATGTCATTTTTATGTTTTTTTTTTTTTTACTAGTAATGGCGGCAATGTGCGATTTTTAGCGGGACTGTGACATTGCAACGGACAGATCGGACCCCTAACTGACATTTTTGACACTTTTGGGGGGACCAGTGACATTACTACAGTAATCAGTGCTAAAAATATGCACTGTTACTGTAATAATGACACTGGCATGGAAGGGGTTAACACTGTGGGTGATCAAGAGGTTAAATGTGAGCCTAGGGGAGTGATTCTAACTGTGGGGGGAGGGGGCGTGGCTTGTGAAATTATCATAGAGACCTGTGATCCTATATAGAAGGATCACAGGCGCTCTGTGATCGTCCCAGAGAGAAGAACGGTCAGCTGTGTTTACAACAGCCGACCGTCCTTCTCTCTCAGCGGGGAACGATCGCGGGTGTCAGGCGGCAATTGGAGCCACCTGCCCTGTGCATCGGAGACCCACTGCCGAATGGGGGCGGGAGCGCGCCGCCGGCAGCGTGTGCTCGCCCCCTAGCTACAGGCGCGTGACCAACGTAGGGGGCGGGAGCGCGCCGCCGGCAGCGCGCGCTCGCCCCCTAGCTGCAGGCACGTGACTGGCATAGGTATACGTCGTTTCGCGCAGGAGGGCCGCCCTGCCACAGTAAATATGCGGTGGGCGGTCCGGAACCGGTTAAGTTGCTGCTCTGGATTGTTTATTAAGCGCAGTTTATTTTTTGTTATTATTTAAAGACTACTTACCACACTTGTGCATGCACTTAACCACCTTTTAAGGCGGACCCCCAATTACAAAAATGCTCACTAAAAGATATAATAGAATAAAAAAATAAATAAAAAAATGAAGAAAAGTTTAAAAATATTAAACTGAAACCCTGGCTTCTGGCCAGTTCCTGTAGGTGCCAGTGACATATTTTGGCCACATTTCGGGATCCTGGGAAAACTCAGCACAGCGCAGGAGCAAATTTTAGCTGGATTTACGATCCTCCGCTTTCCCAGGATCACACAATAAGGCCCAGTGGCGTTCCTCTCTCACCTAGGTAAGTACAGTTGAAGCTGAAGTTTAAGTTAACTATTTTTATTTTATTTTATTTTATTTATTTATTTATTCATTTATTATTTATTTATTTATTTATTTATTTATTTATTTATTTTAAATATAATCATTATGTTATATAAATATTTTCTTCCAGTGTTTTATTTCTTTATTGCTTTCACAGAGCATTTTTTTTTAAAATTGGTTTGCTAAGTGATTGCAACACTTTTCATGTAAACCCAGCTTTAAATATCTGGGCTATTAAGAAAATGCTAGCACCATTCTACCACTTTGACATTGACATAATGAAACTTCCCAGAAAACTCTCTTTAGTCCAAATTTTTCTCTAATTTAGTCGTCACTGACAAGATAAATTTGCAGTTTTCTGAGCGGCTTAAACCGTGAAGATAAAAAAAGTACAAAAAAAAAAAAAAATAAAACAAAAAAGAAAAGTATTTTTTTTTTCCCTCTATTTTTGTCTGCGCAAATTGGTTTAATTATATCAGTGGAATGTTTCTTTTCCAATTCTGTATGCAATTAACCCATCTTGCTGTCTGCAATTTATTTTAATAAAAAAATAAACCAACCATGGGTTTAGATTCCTGCTCCTACCCATGGGACGGCTGCGAATGGTGTGTTTAATTTCATTAACTGCAGTGCAGCCTACTGAAAAGGAAAAATATTCAAAATAGTTTTATTTTTTTTTTTTTTTGGTTTACACAGTGTTATTTGAAGCAAATCACTTTTATATTAAATGAGGACCCTAGGCAAAACTAAAATTCTGTAAAAAAAAAAAAAAGTGAAGCGGTAAGATTTAAAATAATTTTCCTTTGTTCGCTTTTATTGATTTTCTGTTCCTGTGTCACCGGGAATAAAATATGAAGAAAGCAGTTGTCACTGGGACAGGAAGACACAGTCGTCAAAATAATGTGATAGACGTTCTAACCTGTTTCTATTTTATCAAATTTTTTTTTTTTTTTTTGTAGTCAGTGTTCCCACTAGAGAAATCTCATATCATACCCTATGCCTGTAGGAGGGGAGTAAAAATATCCCCAGTGTGAACACCAACTTTAACAGCTGTTCTATTCCATTTCTACTTTGTAGAAATAAAACATAAATAAATTAAAAAAAAATTGGAATAGCTGGCTTTATGATACTTTAGTTTAAATTTAGTTATTTTTTAAATTTATTTTAATTAAATTTTAATAATTTAGTCTTATGTGTTATTGTGTGTTTTGTTTTGTTTTTGCATGCTTGATCAGTTTTGGGGACTGTCAATTCTTTTTTTTTTTTTTTTTTTTACTTTTGTTTTGATTATTGTCTGTTTTTTGTAAAAAAAAAAAAACAAACAAAAAAAATAATAATAATGAAGCTAAAGAGGGGCCTCTCTTTGGACACATCCTGTCCTAGGGTGACAACTCTACACCTCCATAGACATAAAAAAGAATGGAGTGAGTGAGTGTGTTACTAGCAGGATCACCAGGAGAAAATTAAAGAAATAAATAAAATAATAAAATAAAAAAAATAAAAACAATGCAGCCACAACATCTAGGGGCTGATCAACTGTAATAGTTTACATTTTTGTTCTTGGGATTTGATTTCTTTGTATGTTTGGTCATGTTTTGGGACTATCCCTTATTTTTTTTTTTTTATTTGCGTATTGTCTGTTTCCTGTATAAAAAATAAATAAATAAAAATAAATAAATAACGCTAACGAGGGACCTCTTTTGGACACTTCCTGTCCCAAGGTACAGTGAGTGAGCATTGTCACCCTAGGATAAATGTGTTACTAGCAGGATGACCGGAAGAGAATAAAAGAAAATAAAACAATTTAAAAAAAAAAGAAAAAAATTATGCAGCCAACACATCTATGGACAGCAATATATTACATTTTTATTCTTTGGTTAAGATTTTTGTATGTTTGGTCATTTTTGGGGGCTGTCACTTAAAATTTGTTATTTTACTTTTATTTTGCTGATTGTCTGATTTCCTGTGTAGAAAAAAATTAAGCTAAAAAGAACCCCTCTTTGTCTCTTTGGCTACTTCCTATTACAGGGTGACATCACAGCTCCTCCATAGATACAGCGCAGTGGGTGGGTGTTGTCACCCTAGGACAATTGTGTTGCTGGCAAGATCACCAGATAAAAATAAATTAAAATAAAAAAAATAAAAATGAATGCGGCCACAACAACAAATGTGTTGCGGGCAGGACCACCAGAAAAAAATAAATAATAAAAAAAAAATAAAAATTAATGCAGCCACAACAGCAAGTGTGTTGCTGGCAAGATCACCAGATAAAAAAAAATTAAAAAAAAAAAAAAAAAGAAAAATTAATGCAGCCACAACAACAAATGTGATGCTGGCAAGATCACCAGATAAAAATAAATAAGAAAAAAAAAAAAAAGAAAAATTAATGCAGCCACAACAGCAAGTGTGTTTGTGTTGCTGGCAAGATCACCAGATAAAAATAAATTAAAAAAAAAAAAAAAAGAAAAATTAATGCAGCCACAACAACAAATGTGTTGCTGGCAGGACCACCAGATAAAAATAAATAAGAAAAAAAAAAAAATGAATACAGCCACAACATCTAGGGACTGATAAACTATAATATTTTACATTTTCGTTCTTGAGATTCGATTTTTTTTGTATGTTTGGTCATGTTTGGGGACTGTCTTTATTTATTTAATTATTTTTTTGCTTATTGTCTGTTTCCTGTATTAAAAAAAAAATATAATAAATAAAATAAATAAATAAATAAAATAAAATAAATAAATAATGAAGCTAATGAGGGACCTTTATTTGCACATTGTCTGTCCTAAGGTGACAACACTGCTCCTCTATAAATACAGTACAGTGAGTGAGTGTTGTCACACTAGGATAAGTGTGTTATCAGATGAAAATAAATAAAAAAAATAAAATAAAAAAAAAAACAAAACAAATGCAGCCACCACATCTAAGGGCTGATAAACTGTAATTTTTTTTTTTTTCTTGGGTTTAGATTCACATTATATACTTTGTATTCTTTTACAATTCTATATATAAAAAAAAAAAAAAAAAAAAACAAATCCTGGTTTGAGAAGCCCCCATAAAACACTCAGCAGCAGTCACACTTATACAATGAATATAAGTTGATCATACATTGTGCACACTTTTCTTTTTTTTTTTTTTCTTTTTTTTTAACTTGGCTCCAGTAAAACATTAACAATGCCACTTCACATTACAGCCGCATCTAAGCCCAGAGGCAAAACTACACAGAAACCTAATACCTTCATCCAGTCACCAGATCACACCGGCCATGTGTTTGTGCTCTTGGTGGTTCTTGTAGTTTGGGGCCTTATTTAAATTTTTAAAAGCTAAGGTCATATAAACACGTTGGCTTGAAAGTCAAATTAAAATGTTTTTTTTTTTTTTTTTTTTAAACGTTACCTCTTTTACCCTTGAAATGCTGATTAGTGACTTTTTAATGGCTGTAGTCTTTAATGTGAAATTGCGGTGTATTATAGATCTTAAAGAAAAAAACGTCGCTGAGTGTTATTTGTGTATAAAATGGCCACATGACAAAACTTTGTTATAATTTTATAAACAATATAATTTTTTCTTTGAGTTTATTTAGATGGTGTTCCTTTCGTTTGGAGTGATAGCACAGTAAGGGCTTCCTTAAACAGAAGTCTCATTCCATCACACGCCCCCAAATTTAGAGCATTATTCTTCATTTCAGGACAGTGTGTGGGCCATGCAAATTATTTATTTTTGCCTCTTGGGCCAAATGCACATTCAGCACTGCATTTCATACAGGTGATTGATTCTTTTTGGCCAACATGAGTGTAGTGTATGGAAACTATGGCTTATATGAAGTAGGGTTTGAGATCCAATGGGACAGTATAACCATACAGTATAGGTCATACAGGTCATATAGGTCATACTGTTCCATTTATTTCAAACTCCATCCAACTTTTCCAGGCTTTTTTGGCCATCACCAGTGCAGTGTATGGAAACCATGGCCTCTACGGAGGGAGTAGAGCTTGGGATCCAATAGGACCCAATAGGACAGCAATACACTGCAGTGTAGTAGAGCATCATGGGAAATGTGGTTCCAAAACATCTGGGGTGCCAAGGTTCGCCATCACTGGGTTATACTGTTCCATTCATTCTAAACTCCATACAGCTCTTCAAGGCTTTTTTGGCCATCATCAGCGTATTGAAACCATGGCCTTCACAGAAGAAGTAGGGCTTGGAACCCAATGAGACAGAATAACCATCCAGTATAGGTCATACTTTCATAATTATTCTGGAATGCATGCAACAGTTTAAGGCTTTTTGGCCCTCATCATGGCGGTGTATGGAAACTATGGCTTTTATGGATTAAGGCTTGGGGGTCCAACGGGATAGCATAACCATACTGCATAGGTCATACTGGTCTATTAGTTCCAAAATGCATCCAGCTGTTAGATTCCTTTTGGCCATCATCAGTGTAGTGTATGGAAACTATGGCTTCTATAGAGTAGGGTTTGAGGTCCAATGGGACAGTATAACCATACAGTATAGGTCATACTGTCCAATTTATTCGAAAATCCATCCAACTCCTCCAGGCTTTTTGGCCAATACCAGTGTATAGAAACCATGGCCTCTATGGAGGGAATAGGGCTTGGGACCCAATAGGACAGAATAACCATCAAGTATAGGTCATACTTAATTCCTACTTCCTAATTATTCCAAACTTCATACAACTGTTTTGGGCCCTTTGGCCATCATCAGTGCAGTGTATGGAAACCCTGACTTCTGTGGATTAGGGTTTGAGATCCAACGGGATAATATAACCATACTGCATAGGTCATACTGGTCTATTAGTTCCAAAATGCATCCAGCTGTTAGATTCCTTTTGGCCATCATCAGTGTAATGTATAGAAACTATGGCTTCTATGGAGTAAGGTTTGAGATCCAATGGGACAGCATAACCATAAAATAAAGTTCATACAGGTTATACCAGGGATGGAGAACCTTGGCACCCCAGATGTTTTGGAACTACATTTCCCATGATGCTCATGCACTCTGCAGTGTAGTAGAGCATCATGGGAAATGTGGTTGCGAAACATCTGGGGTGCCAAGGTTCACCATCACTGGGTTATACTGTTCCATTCATTCTAAACTCCATACAGCTCTTCTAGGCTTTTTTGGTCATCATCAGCGTATTGAAACCACGGCCTTCACAGAGGGAGTATGGCTTGGAACCCAATGAGACAGAATAAACATCCAGTATAGGTCATACTTTCATAATTATTCTGAAATGCATGCAACAGTTTAAGGCTTTTTGGCCCTCATCAGGGCGGTGTATGGCTTTTATGGATTAAGGCTTGGGGGTCCAACGGGATAGCATAACCATACTGCATAGGTCATACTGGTCTATTAGTTCCAAAATGCATCCAGCTGTTAGATTCCTTTTGACCATCATCAGTGTAGTGTATAGAAACTATGGCTTCTATGGAGTAAGGTTTGAGATCCAATGGGACAGCATAACCATACAGTATAGGTCATACTGTTCAATTTATTTCAAACTCCATCCAACTCCTCCAGGCTTTTTGGCCAATACCAGTGTATTGAAACCATGGCCTCTACGGAGGGAGTAGAGCTTGGGACCCAATGGGACAGAATAATCATCCAGGATAGGTCATACTTAATTCCTTAATTCCTACTTCCTAATTATTCCAAACTTCATACAACTGTTTTGGGCCTTTTGGCCATAATTAGTGCTGTGTATGGAAACCCTGATTTTTATGAATTAGGATTTGAGATTCTATAACCATACAGCATAGGTCATACTGTTCAATATATTCCAAAATGCATACAGCTGTTTAATTCCTTTTGGCCATCATCAGTGCAGTGTATGGAAACTATGGCTTCTATGGACTAGGGTTTGAGATCCAATGGGACAGTATAACCATACAGTATAGGTCATACAGGTCATCTAGGTCATACTGTTCCATTTATTTCAAACTCCATCCAACTTTTCCAGGCTTTTTTGGCCATCATCAGTGCAGTGTATGGAAACCATGGCCTCTACGGAGGGAGTAAAGCTTGGGACCCAATAGGACAGAATAACCATCCAGTATAGGTCATACTTACTTCCTTAATTCCTACTTCCTAATTATTCCAAAATTCTTACAACTGTTTTGGGCCTCTTGGCCATCACCAGTGAAGTGTATGGAAACCATGGCCTCTACGGAGGGAGTAGAGTTTGGGACCCAATAGGACAGAATAACCATCCAGTATAGGTCATACTTACTTCCCTAATTCCTACTTCCTAATTATTCCAAAATTCTTACAACTGTTTCGGGCCTTTTGGCCATCACCAGTGAAGTGTATGGAAACCATGGCCTCTACGGAGGGAGTAGAGCTTGGGACCCAATAGGACAGAATAACCATCCAGTATAGGTCATACTTACTTCTTTAATTCCTACTTCCTAATTATTCCAAAATTCTTACAACTGTTTCGGGCCTTTTGGCCATCATCAGTGCAGTGTATGAAAACCCTGACTTTTATGGAGTAGGGTTTGAGATCCAACTGGACAGTATAAGCATACAGTATAGGGCAGCCTTTCTCAGCCTTTTCCACACAGAGGGACCCTTGAAATATCTTTCTGGTCTCAGGGAAACTCATGATACATTAGTGTGATGGACAGTGGGATGAATGCTTCTTACACTTGTAGATATTGGGAAGAATTACCCCCTACAGATAGCTAAAAATGGTCAGTGATGACTGTTGGGAAATTATCTGAGAGGCAGAACTTGCTCATTGCTCAAAGAACCCCTAGCAACCTCTGGAGGAACCTTAGGGTTCTATGGTACCTTGGTTGAGAAACCCTGGTTTGAGTCATAGAGGTCATATGCAATAGGTCAGGGATCTTCAAACTATGGCCTTCCAGTTATTCAGGAACTACAATTCCCATCATGCCTCGTCATGTCTGTGGTTGTCAGAGTTTTACAATGCTTCATGGGATGTGTAGTTCTGCAACAGCTGGAGGGCCGTAGTTTGAGGATACCTGTTATAGGTCATACTTTCCTAATTATTCCAGTCTGTATACAGCTGTTTCAGACTTTTTGACTATCATTAGTGCAATGTATGGAAACCATGACTTCCATAGAGTAGGACTTGGGACCCAACGAGGCAGAATACCCATACCGTATAGATCATACTGTCCTAATTATATCACAGTATAACCCTTTTAGTATAGGTCAGTGATGGCAAACCTTGGCACCCCAGATGTTTTGGAACTATATTTCCCATGATGCTAATGCACTCTGCAGTGTAGTTGAGCATCATGGGAAATGTAGTTCCAAAACATCTGGGGTGCCAAGGTTTGCCATCGCTGGTATAGGTCATACTCCCCTATTTACTCCAATCTGCATACAGCTGTTTAAAGCTTTTTTTGGCCATCATCAATCCAGTACATGGAGACCAAAGCTTATATAGAAATGGGCTTGGGACCCAACGAGGCAGAACACCCATCCAGTATAGGACGCAATGTCCAATTTATTCCACAATATAACCCTACAGTATAGGTCATACTCTTTTATTTATTCCAATCTGTATACAGCTGTTTCAGGCTTTTTGGTCATCATCAGTGCAGTGTATGGAAACTATGCTTATATGGAGTAGGGCCTGGGACCCAACAAGGCAGATAAAGCAGACAGTATAGGTCATCCAGGTCATAAAGTATTTACTGTCCCATTTACTCCAAACTGCATACAGCTGTTCCGGGCTTTTGAGCATAATCAGTGCAGTGTATGGAAACCATGACTTCTATGGAGTAGGGTTTGGGACCCAATGGGACAGTATAACCCTACGGTATATGTCATACTCTCATATTTATTCCAACCTGTATACAGCTGTTTTCAGGCTTTTTGGCCATCATCAGTGCTGTGTATGGAAGCTATAGCTTATATGGAGTAGGGCTTGGGACCCAATGAGGCACAAAAACAGGCAGGATCGGACATATTGTCTGAATTATTCCAAACTGCATACAGGTGTTTCAAGCTTTTTGGCCACCATCAGTGCAGTACATGGAATTGGAAACCATGGCTTCTCTGGAGTAGGGCTTGGGACCCAACAAGGCAGTATAACCCTACAGTATAGGTCATACAGGTTATAGTCCATACTGTCCCATTTACTCCAAACAACATACAGCTGATCCAGGCTTTTGGCCATCATCAGTGCAGTGCATGGAAACCTATAAAGTTTCTATGGAGTTGTTTAGAACCCATACAGATTATGGTGTGAAGGACAGCAGAGATATAAATCTTATCTCCAAAGGGAGGTCACTTCTCCTCCTTAATAGGTTTTAACTGAACAGGTCTGAACAAGGAAAAACAAATCACCTGCCATGATGTAATAGAAGCTTTCCCTTAAAGGTTGTGCTGCGTCATGAACCACTGAAATATACTTGGTGTCATGTACCTGGTTGAGGCCTAGTTGATGAGAGGGCTTCCCTTACACCTGTTGGCTTGCTTCCCCTAGGGTTGATGACCGGGTAAGGCAAGGCACAGAGTGCCTGTAGGCCACATGTGTCAAACACAAGGCCCGCGGGCCAAATCCGGCCCTCCAGGCCATTTCATGTGGCCCTCACACCTCTCCTGCAACTGCAGGAGAGTTCCAGCCCTTCTTTAGTCCTCCTCTAGACGTGCACTCTCTGCTTACCCCGCAATGCCCCAACTTCTTCCCAGCAGCAGCTCAAGGTAAGTGGGGGTGTATTGTGCTGTAAGGAAGGGTGGGGAACTCTTGACTTCTGATGGTGGGGGCTCTTGACATCTGATGTAAGAGGGGGTGAGGTGCTCTGGACAACTAGTCTTACAGATTCAACTGGCCCTTTGAAGGCAATCATAATGCTGATGCGGCCCGAGAAGGATTTTAGTTTGACACCCCTGCTGTAGGCGATCAGGGTCGGAATCGCTTATAGTGGATGCGAAGCTGAGGACAGTGCAGCAGGCAAGCTGGCAGATGCAGGATCTCCAATGTGTGGTCAGACAGGCAGAAGTTGTCAATAACCAGGCAGCAGAGGTACAGGATCGGGAACCAGGAGCGGAGTCAAAGTCAGGCCAAGGTCAGTATCAGGTGAGCAGAGAAGGTACCGAAACAGCAAACAAGGGGCAAGGTCAGGTTACAAACCAGAGTCAGCAACAGGGGTTGAGGAACAAGTAGAGTAAACAAACTGGACATGGATGTAAATGGGGGATCAGATCACCGGAGTCCTGCAATGCTTTAAACAACCGACTAAGAGCCAAAGTTCAATCAAACATGCATTCTCATACTCATGAGCATGCTAAATGCACGTTCTGTAAATTCTGTGCATGGTTCTGTGGACCATTCCATGCACATTTTTTTAAGCAAGGCCATGAGCTCGGTTTTCCTGACATTTGATAAGGGCATTGGAAATCAAAATGTTGGTAATATAATGTGCCTTCAGCAGACCTACAGTTTATACTCACACATAAAGTGCTGGTTGGAAAGGAAAACTGTTCACACAAAGATCTTTTGTCCTCACGACTTACATGCATTACAGTGGCTCGGTGGTTAGTCCTGTGGTTTTGTAGTGCTGGATTCCCTTCCCACAAGGGACGCCATCCTCATGGAAATTGTATGTTGTGTGAGCTTCTCCGAATTCCACTTTCTAAGAACAAGCTGGTATGTTAAAGTAGGCCTAGCATCAGATATCTTTGTTCATGTTAAGTGCATATATACTAAGACCTGTGTAGGTGTAACACTTCCAGGTTACACCACAGAAATCACAGTACTCTCCCTGACAATGACGTAATCTTGTTTTCTCCCCAGAAAGTCATCAACATATATGGTCAAGTATCATTCAGCCTCTACTTTCTGGATTGGGATGCTGCCTCAGAAATTTGCAACTGCCTTGATAAAATTTACTTAGAGTTATCCCTATACACAAGAGGCCCACTATACATGAGTCCCCCTACCACATGAGAGCCTCTACAACATATCAGTGTCTCCGCAATTACACAGTTCCTCCATCACAGAGCCCCCAAATCACACAGTCCCCTCTTCGCATCACAGCCCTACCTTTTGGCTCCAGCAGTGTGGCAGAGGGTGGGAGGTAGAGGAGGTCTGGAGGAGGTGAACTTCTGTCTTCTCCTGAATACTGAAGGTGGACCTGCATATTGCCTGCTCTGGATAAGAGCCACTCATTGCCACAGTGTGGGTGAGCCAGCCACCATCACCATAGCAATGATTGATGCTCTGCATCCTGGCCCTGGATTGTTAATGATTGTCACTGTGCTGGCGGCCATCCTGCCCACAACATGGCAACTCATGCCGCATGTCTAGGGTAAATTGGGTCCTGTGGCCAGGGGAACCCAGGTGCAGAAGAAATAGCACCAACGACGCAGAAGGGGGGACAGCAATTATGCCCTAATTATTATTAGTGCTGCTGCTCCACAAAAAAAAAAAAATCACTGCTAACGCAGAAGGAATAGCACCTGCGATGCAGAAGGGGAAACAGCAATTTTTCCCTAAATATTATTAGTGCTGCTGCGCCACAAAGAAAGAAACCCCTGCTGATGCAGAAGGAATAACACCTGCAACGCAAAAGGGGTACGGCAATTATGCTGTAAATATTTATAGTGCTGCTGTGCCACGAAAAAAAACCAAAAAAACAAAACACTGCTGGGCGCAGAAGAAATAGCACCTATGACGCAGAAGGGGGGACAGCAATTATGCCCTAAATATTATTAGTGCTGCTGTGCCACCAAAAAAAAAAAAAATACTGCTAACGCAGAAGGAATAGCACCTGCGTCACAGAAGGGGGAATACTAATATTGAATCAACAGAACCTGATGCTGCAAAAAAAAAAAAAAAAGATGAAAAGAAAAGAAATATATATATATATATATATATATATATATATATATATATATATATATATCTCAATGAAAAAAAATGGGATCCTTGGGGTGACACAGACATGTATACACCAACACTTCAGTGGTACACAAGAATCAGCACAACACAACACTGACAGCACCACACTGTATTACACAAGAATCAGCCCTACACTACACTGCACTGCACTACACTGACTGCACTACACTGACTGCACTACACTGACTGCACTACACTATGTTACACAAGAATCAGCCCTACACAACACTGCACTGCACTACACTGACTGCACTACACTGACTGCACTACACTATGTTACATAAGAATCAGCCCTACACTACACTGCACTGACTGCATTAAACTGACTGAAAGCACAATTCACTAACTACCTGCCTAATCTCAACTCCTAACACACTACACAGGGTTGCCGTGTAAGCAGCCTTATATAGTGTGGGGCGTGGACTTACCCCCTGAGCCCTGATTGGCTAAAGGCACTCTGCCTTTCACCAATCATGGCTCTGACAGGACATTGTGCTGTGATTGGCCAAAGCATACAGGTCAGGTACATGCTTTGGCAAACCACAAGCACTTAATGCACTGCGACCGCGCAGTGCATTATGGGGGTGCCCATCGGCAGGCGAACACCCAATGTTCAAGTCGAATGTACATTCGACTCCAACATAAAGCCCATCACTATTGACCATCAATGTAAGGAGCATTCTTTCCACTGACCACCAATGTAAGGAGCATTCTTCCCACTGACCACTAATGTAAGGAGCATTCTTCCTACTGACCACCAATGTAAGGAGCATTCTTCCCACTGACCACCAATGTAAGGAACATTCTACCCACTGACCACCAATGTAAGGGGCATTCTTCCCACTGACCACCAATGTAAGGGGCATTCTTCCCACTGACCACCAATGTAAGGAGCATTCTTCCCACTGGCCACCAATGTAAGGAGCATTCTTCCTATGATCACCAGTTTCTTAGTTCTAGCAGATGTTCCCCTAGACCTAAAAATTATTTCAAGGGTTACCTTATTGGTAAGAAAGTTATGAAAGCCTGGCTTAGACGATAATTGTATTGATATACCTGTCAAAGCATCACAGATAAGATTTATGGAAGGTCCATGTACTTCCGTAAGAGGACCTTCTCTTAAATATTTTTTTATTGAAGCACTGAATGAGAGGGATTCCTATGATAGACAGGAGAAATAAAAAAACCCTTCCAATCTGTGTGGTGACCTATGAACAAATGCGGGAATTTCAGAGGCTTGACAATGCAGCCGGCATTCCATCCATCGTGTGCCTCAATGTTCTCTTTTAGAAGTAAGAAGCTCTTTAAATATTACATAATTACCCTCGTAGTGTCAAGTTCCCAGATAATGATGCGTCTGTGTGTGAAAATATTAAATTGCAATAACATGTGGGGAGAGAGCTTTTCTAAATGGACGTTTGTGTTCTCCGCTTGGCCTGTCGACAGACCTACTGAGTGACGGAGTACAAATGGTGTCAAGAGGAATCTGAAGGCCGTGATGGAGCCTGGTGTGGTAGAGTCAAAAGGTGTCAATGAACCCCTTCCTGCAGCTTGGCGTAGCCAGGTGGTATCTGAGAATGACGATTGAAAGATCCTACTGCTCGGGGACCAAAGGAAGTTTAAATCTGAACTCCAGGCACATATGAAGGACAAAGGAATGCAGCCTATATTCATGACACCATCATTGGGTCCTACAGGGCTTTTGTTTCAGCGGTTGGGTGCAGGTACTGCCCCCTTTCGATTCACCCCCCTTGTCTCCGCCGCCTATCCCCCACTGAGCACTGTCTTTTGCTTCCACCCCCTACCTACCTCTCAGTACTGCCTCTAATATAGAATACAGGACCAGTCATTCTGTAATACTAAGTAATCTGCATGGAATTTGTTATTGATAACTAGAAAAACAGTAAAATTGATCCCAAAAGCCAGCAACAATATATAGTTAGATTGTTAGTCAGGTTGAAAAAAGACACAAGTCGATCTGGCTTAGATCCCCCATCAACAATACCCCCCCAGCAACAATAAGTCTCCCAGCAACAACAGCCCCCCCCCCACAACAACCCCCCCTCCCCAGTAACAACTGATCCATCCAAGCATCAATAGACCCCTAGTAACAATAGATTCACCCCAGCAGCAATAGACCGCCACCAGTAACAATAGATCTCCGAGCATCCAGCACCATTAGACCATTCCCTCAACAGTAGATCCCTCCCAGCAACATAATACCTCCCAATCAACATAAGACCAGCTCTAACAACAACAGACCGCCACCACCAGCAACAATAGACTTCTCCAGCAGCCAACAACAATAGACCCTCCAGCACATCCCAGCACCCTTTGCCATTATAAACAAATAGTGCTGGAGGCGCTAGAACTGCATTCCCCTGTGTTCCCACAAAAAAAAAAAACCCTAGGGCCCAATGCACACTGAGCTTTTAGTGGTGCTGCTTGGGGATTGGCGTTTAGCTAGGTGCACCATCCAGCCCCACTGCCCGCAGGCTGTCAAACTCTATGAGAGGCTAATAGCTGCAGGGCCCGGGAAGGGCAACTAGCGGGATGAACATTTAGGGCAATATGCGCCCAGGGATGAATGCCTGGAGAGCAAGTAGTCTGCTTTCCTGGAGTTGGTCCCTGGGTGAATACTGCCCTACGTTTCTACTGCTAGGTGCACTGTCCGGAGGCAGCAGCTGTCCACCTTTCATACCATTTGACAGGCTGCTGGCAGTAGGGCTGGACATTGTACTTTAGCTAAACGCCAGAGCTCCATGCACTGGGGCTAAACACCCGGTTTGCATGGGGCCCAAAGTGTATTTTTCTTAAACGCACACAGTGTATGTATCTGTAATGCCTTTTACAGTTCCTCTACAGAAGATCCTAAACTGAGGGAGGGAGAAGCAGCACAAGGTAGAGAGCATGCTGATTAAAGCAAGATAAGCGCATCAGTCTCCTGCTTCTCCTTCACTGTCCAATCACAGGGCGGGGGGGGGGGGGGGCTAGACTTGTAGGTGTTTCCTAACTGCAGCAGAGAAAAGTCTGGTGTCCTGCCTTACCTAACAGGGCTGTGCTGTGTGAATATCTGCTTAATCCACTCATCACAACCACCGGCTGAGGGATTTTGCCATGCTGGAGGCATTCGGTTATGCCTTCTTCTCCTGCGTATTTTGACTTAAACCTGTGCACTAGCATATCTAGTCCAAAAACCAAAAATGTTACCTATATATTACCCTGTACCACTTCTTATTAGGGATGAGATGGATTTGGTCAAAACTCGGTCCAAACCCAGTTTGGCAAAACTCATGGGATGCCATCATGTTATCGTATTCCCACCGGCCCATTCCTGCGGGAATGCTTGTGACGTCATTGAGCTAAAATGGCCACGTGGTCATATTAGGTCAATGGTGTCGACCAAATATGGGTGGACAGAACCCAACGCATCCCTGGTCCTTATTTCCACCTGGTAATCCTATGAATAACAACACACTTCTTCCAATGCATGGAGGGAACCAGGGTCCTCACTTCAAACATTTCTGCCCTTGTTCATAGTCATTACATGGATTTAAGGGACCAATTGTTTACACCATAAAGATAAGGATGTTTGTGCTTTATTTCCGACTCACAGGAAGTGACAAGGACACTGCATTTTTGGCAAGATCAACGAGTATTTTTTTGTACTTGCTGAAAATGTTCTTAGCCTGAAAAAAAGAAAGCCAATGGAGTCACCATTTCTAAGGGCTGGTAAGCTGCAATATATTACCTTTTTACAATTAAACTGACATTGCAGTTGATGATGATACATGGTCTCATGTTCCATTCCAACGTCTACTTTGCTTTTGTATGTTTTGTACCTTCAAGGTGCTCACAAGGGTTTTAGTGGACCTACAGCAGCCATTCCCAATAAGGGTTTTGTGTAACCTTAGGGTTCCTCCAGAGGTGCCCAGGGGTTCCTTGACCTGTGGCTGACTAACCTCCTGTTTGATGGTATTTGCACATTTTCAGGGCCAAAGCCACTTGGCAGAGCCAGTGGCATTACACCAATGATCTTTTTTTTTTTTTTTTAGATAAATGGACTTTATTAGACGTAGCACAGGACCCAGATTTCTTGAATTGAGTCTTTAAAGCCCCGTACACAGGCACAGATTGTTGGCCGTAAATTGTTGGCCAACGTCCAATCTGCCGATTGTAGGCTTGTTATGCCCCGTACACACGCTCAGATTATCGTACGACCATCGTACGACTAAAGTTTCATAGTGGTTGCATGATACAAAAATCGAAAGCAACTCTGCGTACAAACCATCCGACTTTCTTCGTACGATTCAGTGACCAGGTGTATTTTTAGTAGCTACGTATCAGAAGTGATCTATATACGTCTGACCCCTGCATCGTGCAACGTCATCTGACAATTTTCGGATCGAATGTTTGCAAGGTAGTGTTTACTTTCTCCCATCTACTTCCGGATTATTTGACTATTTCCGATCATGCGTGGTATTTGTCGAACGACTTTTAGCGTTACTGTACTGACGAGTCGATTATCGTTCGAGAAGATGTCGTACGACAGAAGTTTTCAGGTTTGTCCCTTCGGATTTTGTTGGACCAACTGTCGTGATTGGCTGTTGAAAGCTGTGTACTAACGATCTGATTATCGTGAGACTAGGTCGAAAGTGAGGTTTGTCGTACGATAATCTGAACGTGTGTACGGGGCATTAGTATGATGCTTCCGACAACCAACTGCGAATTTTCGGCCGAAAAAAATCTGGTGTGCATGCTATAAAATTTTTGTTGGCCAACAAAAAACGGCCGATTGTTCCTCAGTCAGTACAGATTTCGGCAGACAAAAATCAGATGAGCAAGACTGGGCATGCTCAGAGAAGAAAAAACACAGGGAAAGTCAACCAGAACATGACATCACTTCTGAAGTTGGTTTTTGTTGGCCAACAAAAGTCCAGTGCAAGTCTAGAGCACATTTCAACCAACAAACAACACTGGACAAAAGTTGGCCGATCAGTTGGCCAACAATCTGCACGTGTGTATGGGGCATTACTCTTCAAGCTGCTGGACTGTTACTCTTTCTGAGACATAGATACCGTCCAAGAATTCTTGGATATCCTTGTTCTTTACTGTGGTGGCTTGTTGGATCAAAGCAGCCGAGTTGGAAGCAAGCTCAATGTTCGAGGATCAGCTCATCTTTCTGGGCTTGAGACAAGGCACAGACGACACCTGGTCTCAAGCGCACACTGCAGATGTATTTTTCACCCAAGAAATTCTTGATCTCCACAAGGGATCCAGTCTCCTGAATAACTACGTCAATGGGTAAGTGAGCGTACACTGAGCTCATCTTCTGACGAAAACCCAGTGTGACTCCCTTGATCATGTTTTGCAGATGGCTGCCGATTGTGCGCACTGTGGCCAGCTCCTTTCTGTTACTCCACCATTTATCAACACGGAACCTCTTCTTCTTTCTGCCCAGTAGACCCAGCTCTACATTTATGTGGTTGAAGTTCTTCCTCAGATTTCCTCTGGGCCCCTTCACAGTTACTGTGTAGCCCCTCAAGGAAATGGCAACCCTGTCAGGGATGTCAACAGTCTGGTTGCTGAGAATGGTCTTCATTCTCGCTGCTGACGGGGGAAAGGCGCACCAATGATCTTTTTAACTTCTTGTAAGAAAGGCCTCCTGACCAACATTGTAAAGGTTGTATTCTTCTTACTAAGCACCAATATAAAAGCCATTTATCCCACGGATCTCCAACTGGATTTAGCAGGGATTCCCCCGAGATCTAAAAACTATTTTAAAGGTTCCTTTGGGGTAATAAGGTTGAGAAAGGCTGACCTACAGAATGGCTATAATGGAAGACGTAAGGGCTTATATTACAAGTCGTTATGTCTATTACTGTCATAGTATTGACATATCTTTTCTTGCTAATTACAACAACTTTATACCTGCCGTGTGTTTTGCCAGAAAACTTAGCTCAAAACAAGAAAATTCAAAAGTTCTGTACAGAGGCGTAACTAGAACCTTCAGGGTCCTGGAACAAAAAACCATGAAGGGATCCCCTGATGTCTGGGTCCTTTCCATCAGTCCCGAAGCCCTTTCCTCCGAGCCCCGGGGCCCTTCCCTCTGATCCTGGCAGAGGCTGACTGGCAACTTTTGGCCCAGGGGGCAAGTAAAAACCAGAGGCCCATGGTGCAGGGACTCGGAACCCCTCCCACTCTTCCTGGCCTCCTCCTGACCCCCATTCCAGGCTGAAGCTCCGCTCCAGGTACTCTCCACTGATCGAATCCAGGTTCCCCACCTGGCCAGCAGGGGGAAGTTGGGGGGGAGCTGGGACAACTCGGTCAGGGCTGGCTGTTGGAGGAGAGTCTCCAGTGGGGCATGGAACCGGCCTCTGCTCAGACACAGTTTACACCATCCATGCTGGAGGGGGGAGGGGGCTGCGCTTTTTCCTTGTCTTCATTCCGCACTCACCAGAAATCCTTTAGTCTGTGGCAGAAGTGGTGCAGCCTTTTTACAGGGCATCAGAGTGGCCCAGGGGCCATTGCCCCCTGTCCCCTGAGCCAGTCCGCCCACTGATCCCGGGGGCCCTTTACTCTCGTGGCCCTTTATAAGCCCCGATTCACACTGCTGTGACTTATCATGCGACCTGCTACACATAAATCGCTTGACAAGTCAAAACAGATTAATTTAATCAATGCTATCCAAGTTACAGGGCAAAAAAAAAAAAGGGCCCCTGCACTACTTATACAATGTTAAATCGTAAAAGTCGCAAGCAAGTTGCAAGGAAATCACACGGAAGTCATGAGGAAATCGCAAGCAAGTTGCAGCAGTGTGAACCCTATGAGACCCTTTAACATGTTCTGCAGCAGCCCCATTCTTGCAATCTCGGGGCCCCCCCACAGTGGCGGAACACCAGGGTTCTGTCATAAGTGCGACCTTTGCGACCCTGGTTGTTCTCCCACTGGTTCTGTAATAATGACCAAAATCCACTCTCTTCCGTCAATCTATCCGCCATTATCATGGGCCCCCATACGTCATTCTTTGACTTGCACATAAATGGAAGAAGGAATTTAAGGCAAGCTTTGGCCCCTGTAAGCTTCACAGCAATCCTCACTGCCACTATTATACGTAGGAAAAACTCACTGTCAACACTTATCCTCAGCTGTGTAAATATGTATTTATGTGAGAAGATATGAGCTGTGGAATGTGTTTTTTTTATATTCTTTTTCTAAAGCAAATTTGTGACATACAATGCAAGGTCACGCGGATGTAGAATGATTGGAGGCAACCCTCATTTTCTATATTATTATGGTGATTGTGGCCATATTAAGTTTCTGGTTAAAAATGGGAAGTTTTGGTGACTCGGAAAGTGTGACTAGGCTTGTAATGGTGACATTGCATATGAGGTGACATGAGAAGGTGACCTGTATTTATCTTGGCCGTCATTTTTATTGGTTCATGTTAAGCCAGATTTAGATGGCTAGGGTTAAGCAAACTGGTGAGCAGGGCCTAAAGTAGGGGTGGACTGGAGGGGAGGCTGTCCTGGGCACTGTGGTATCATGTGATGTTCGGGGGCATCACAAGGAGAGAGGGGGAAGGGGATTTGTGTTTGGAGAAAGAAATGGGGGGGGGGGGGGGTTGCGGCCGGGGGTAAGAATTGTTCCAGGATGGAAAATTTGGGGAGGCGTGCTAGGAGTGATGATTTGGGGGTGGGGGGGGGGGGGGTTGTATTGAGAGGGGAGATGGGGGAAGAGTATTTTTGTTATGATGGGGGATTTGGGAGGATTGTGCTAGATAAGGCTAAGATGGTGGTGGTGGTGGTGGTGGGGGGGGGGGGGGGGGTGGGTTGTGCTAGGAGGTGAAATAGTAGTGATGATTGGGGGGCATTTGTGATAGGAATATAAATTTGGGGGTGGGTGGGATTTGTGCTAGTAGGTGAAATTTTTTGGGGGAGGGGGATTTGTATGCTAGTAGTGTCAAAAGGGGGACATTTATGCTAGCAGTGTAAATTTGAGGGGGGGGGGGGTTGTGCTAGGATGAGGGATTGGGGAAGGGTGGTTTGTGCAGGGACAGGGGATTCGGAGTGGGGGGGGGGGGGAGGATTTGTGCTCAGAGGGGAAATTGGAGGGGTAGAGAATTTGTAGAAAGGGGAAATTTCTTTTCTTTTTGGAGGGGGGGGGGGGTTGTATTGGGGGCATATGTGGAATGAGAGGATTTGAGCTAAACATGCAGATTAACTGTTCATTTTTTTTTAGGTGGGGGGAGAGGCTTTTTGCTTACACATAATGCTCATACATCTTAAGGGGGGGTTGCTGCAATTTGGCACTTTCACCCTGGGTTCTAGATGACCTTGTCCCTGGACTGCTGGTGAGCCAAAAAGGACTTGCAGCAGATTGGAGAGAGCTGTGGTGGTCATTGGACCTTTTACTGGTTTCTGAATTAGAGTGGTATAGCTCTGGACTTTAAATGGGGTGCAAGGTCGCCTACATCCCTGTTGAATTGCAAATAGGAAGGAGTTGGGACTTTAAATGAGAGACATGACCCATGACCTGTCCCACCAGGGAGGGATCGCGGGTGTGTGGCGGCGATCACGGCTGCCGGTCCTGTGGATCGGCATTCCCAATTCCTAGTGGGGGCGGGCGCGCACCTCTAGCGGAACACACATAACCGACGTACCCATGCATCGTTTCCTGCAGCCAAGCCAGCCTGCCGCAGTATACCTGTGGCGGGTGTTCAAGAAATAATGGCACTGCGTTTTTCCCCATTTCTGCCTGCATTTTAACAAACGAGTCAAAACATGTGAAAAAGGCGCAAAAATGCTCAACATCAAACGCACCTGGCTCAGCGCCCAAAAAAATGGCAATTGAGCTTCTTTGCCACGTTTCTGAAAATGCAGGAAGAAACGCGTGAATCTACCCATGTTTTTAGAACACCCAGATGTGAATGTAGCCAGTTATTGACCACCATTGCCTGGGGCTTTCCTGGCTCACATAACTTCCCTGTATAGCTTCAACCAGGGGCTGACTGGCAACTTTCGGCCCAGGGGGCAAGCACAAACCAGATACCCATGGTGCAGCGACTCAACCCCACTCCCACTCTCCCTCTTCCCGTCCTCCTCCTGACCCCCATTCCAGACTGAAGCTCCGCTCCAGGTACTCTCTACTCACCGGCCAAATCCGGGTTCTCAACCTGGCCAGCAGGGGGTGGTTGGGGGTGAGCTGGGACAGCTCGGTTGGGGCTGGCTGGGGCAGGAGATGTCCAGTAAGGCATGGAACCGGCCAATGGTCAGACACAGTTTACACCATCCATTCTTGGGGGGGAGGCCTGCGCTCTGTCCTTGTCTTCATCCCAAACTTTGTAAGTCAGCGGCAGGGACTTTTTACTTCTCTTCAGCAGGAATCCTTTAGGTATGTCAGTGGCAGAAGTGGTGCAGCCTTTTTAAGGGGCATCAGAGTGGCCTCAGGGTCTAGGCCAATGCACATTTGACATGGCCACTTTTTTATTCTCTATTTATTTTCTCCAACATTTGTCACTCTTTCACTTTTGTGTGTGTTTTGGATGGAGAGTGTGAGATGGAGGGTGTGAGTCTTCCGGCTTGCCCTGAAGTCAAGGGGGAGGATGTGTGGCCCTCAGGTTCCTTCCTCCCCTGCCCCTGGGGGGTCTCTCTTCGGGAGAGCCCCATCGACCTAGTATTCGGGTGCGGCTTCGGCTGCCCAGAAGAACGGGTTCTGCCAGGCCTTCTGGCTAGGCAGACCATGTAAACCTTTATCCCTGTCAGGAGCCTTGCGCCCCAGGGGATCAGGGTAGAAGTCCTACACTTTCGGGGGCTGGACTAAAAGCACACCCTTAAGTGCACTCTATAGTGTGTGTGTTCACATGCACGTTTTTTGTTCACTGGTTTTTTCGTTGAGGTTTTTGCACCACCGCAGATAAGAAAGAAAATCAGAGCGGCCAAGGGGGGCAATTGCCCCCCTGCCCCCTGGTCAAGTCCTCCCCTGGCTTCAACATACAAAGATATGGATGCACAGAAAAATAGGGGAGAAAAAAAACGTAGCAAAACAGGAATATACATTTTTTCTTTATTTTTATTTATTTTTTGACCTATGTTCTTTAAATGTTTTATTTATATACATAGTATTTTACTTATTTACTTTTTTAATCCGGCTTGTGCAAGGAACACCAAACTCGCCAGGCCTGTTTCGTATCTGTCTCGGACGTGAAAACTAATTTTGATGTTTTAGAAAACACGTAAAAAGTCATAAAATAATGATTTAAATTGAAAGAGAAAAGTATCCGTATTAATGGTCCAGGAAGGGGGTCCCGTAATATGCCAGGCCAGACGGTGTCACGGGCTCGATAATAAGGGAAAAAAAACACAAATCGAGTTTGCCCAAGGAAAATACTTAAGCAAATGCAAATAAAAGCGAATACATAGATCCATTTCATAGGGGAGAGCTGGCAAATTTTACACTCAATTCGTAAAGAAAACATAAAACTAATTACAGGATTTATAGGAAGGCAATGTAATCGTGTTAGCTGGCAGGTAGAGCATACAAAGTCCCTTGCTGTGTTAGCAGAAGAACATTCATTCGATTATAACTTATAGCTTACAGGCAGCCCCGATATACAGGCCTAAGAAAATGTATATATTGTTTAACAGACCGGGAATCCAGACCACCCGAGTCCAGTATAGGAGCTTTGTTCAGCAAGGTGAGTGCTATGATGCTGACATATATACTAAATGATCAAAAACTTGTAGACATCTCACCATCAGGGCCGGTGCTAGACAATTTTGCCCCCAAGGCAAGACCAGCCAATTGCACCCCCCAAAAAAAAAAAACTGTACACCCCCCTTCCTTTACACACTGCTCCCATTTAACCCTACACCCCCTTTCTATACATACTGCCCCCTTTAACCCTACACCCCCCCCCCCTCCGGCACACACTGCCCCCTCTTAATGCTACACCCCCTTCCTGCACACACTGGCCCCCTTTAACCTTAAACCCCCTTTAACTCTACACCCCCTTTCCTATACACACTGCTCCCATTTAACCCTACACCCTCCTTGCTATACACACTGCCCCCCTTTAACCCTACCCCCCCTTCCTGTATACACCCCTCTCTAGTGGTGACGTCCACTGGGGATGAGGAGGTGACAGGAGAGGAATGTGGCACTGGCCATGGCTGCACCCTAGGTGGCAGTTCGCCCTAGGCGGCTGCATAGTTTGCCTAGTGGTAGCACCGGCCCTGCTTACCATCACACCTAGATCACCTAGATGAGCTTGTTGGATATCCCATTCCAAAAGAATGGAGTTACCTCCTCTCCCACCCTTTATTTACTTTGTGAATTTGAGGCCATTCAGCCAGAAGAGCATTGGTGAGGTCAGGTACTGATGTTGAATGAGAAGACCTGGGCCAAAACTTGTTCCAGTTCATCTAGAAGGTGTTCAGTAGGGTTGAGGTCAGGACACTTGAGTTCCTAAACATCAAACTTGTCCACCAATGTCTTTATGGAGCTCATACTCACCTGTCCAGTGGCTCCATCTTCCCCTTCCAGTCTTCCGGCTTTGGTGTTGGAGCCTAGCATTGAAAGACAGCTGAAAAGGTAAGTATTAGTAGGGTCTATAGGCTCCTTTGGAGTTTCAGTTTTGGTGTTGGAACCTAGAGGAAGCAGTGTTGTCACCCCCTTATCATCTGACAGTTTTGCAATTAGGCATTTATCCCTAGACTTAAGCATTGCAACATGGAAAGAGGTGACGTGCAGGGCCGGTGCTACCAGTAAGGCAACCTAGGCAGCCGCCTAGGGGGCAACTTAGCAGGGGGCGCCGGCGGAGCCTGACCCGAGATAGGTGACCTACCATAAGTCACTGAAGGGTTTTTAACCAGTAGCGGCCGCCCGTCCATTAGGGGCGCAGGGGGGCCGCCCCCCCCCATCCATGCATCCAATCCCCTAATCTACATGCAGGGCACCGGATACATGGATTCCAATGAGGGTTTTTTTTTTCTATGAAGCACGTGATTAGAGCCAGAGGCTCTAATAGGCTTCAAAAAAAGGGGGGCTCGGGGCGCAGAGCCCACCCAGTTGTGTGACAATAGCAAATTAATATTTGCTAGTGCCACACTGATTCTCCTCCCGGCCAATCAGGAAGCGGGCCCTGGGACCTGTTTCCCAATTGGCCAAAAGAAAATGGCAACTATTCCTATTGGTGGAGGAGGAGGGAGGAGAGGGGACATGGAGGAGACTGAGGGGGAAGCCGTCGCCGCCTGGAGGAACAAGGTAAGTGAACTGGTGCCCGGAGGTGGGGGGGGGGGGAGAAATATGGCGTGGACTGGACTCTGGAATGATAGGGGGGGGGGTCCGAGGCCAGGTCCATCTGCTGCCCCCCCCCGACCAATGGAGCACCTTCAGCAACTTGGGATGGGGGGTGGGAGAGCATATGGGGGGGCGGCAGTTTTTATTTTGCCTAGGGCGGCAAAAATCCTTGCACCGGCCCTGGTCACGTGCTCCTCCATACACAGAAGCACTGCAAATTTTGTGTGGGCTGCAACAGACAAGGCTTGAGGTCAGGACACTGGAGTTCCTCAACATCAAACTTGTCCACCAATGTCTTTATGGAGCTCATATTCAACTGTCCAGTATCTCCATCTTCCCCTGCCAGTCTTCCGGTTTTGGTGTTTGAGTCTAGCATTGAAGGCCTGCTGAAGAGAGGAATATCAGTTGGGTCTAAAGGCCTTTTTGGAGTCTTCCAGTTGTGATGTTAGAACCTAGAGGAAGCAGTGATGTTACCCCTTAATTATTTGATAGTTCAGAGATTGAGCAGTTGGCTCCAGACCCATTGCTTAATGAAAGCAGGTCCAATTCTCCCCCATACCCAGAAACATAGCACATTTTTTTTAGGTTGCAACAGAGGAGGTAGCGTTGAAGGACTCCTGAAGAGGTGAGCATCCGTGAGGTCTAAGGGCTTCTTTGGAGTCTTCCAATTTTGGTGTTGAAACCTGGAGGAAGCAGTGATGTCACCCCCTTATTATTTGACAGTTTTGGGAACAGGCAGTTGGCCCTAGACCCAAGCACTTTGGGTAGGTTGCAATAGAGACAGTATCATTGAGGAACGGATGTAGAGCTGAGTATTAGTGGGGTCTAAAGGCCTCTTTAGAGTCTCTTTACCCTGAAGTGAATGTAGAGAAGTTGTTGAATCAGATTGGAAAACACGGCCAACTGGAGTTGAGGTATGTTCCAAGCATACAGCAAAGGTGAAATGTGGTCCGATCTATGGAGGACAGTCATAGAGGC
>NC_138779.1:20437442-20442442 GCF_965119305.1 Pelophylax lessonae | reverse complement strand
CTATTATTATTATTATTATTATTATTATTATTATTATTAGTAGTAGTAGTAGTAATAGTACAGCTATTATTATTATTATTATTATTATTATTATTATTATTATTATTATTATTAGTAGTAGTAGTAGTAGTAATAGTACAACTATTAATATTATTATTATTATTATTATTATTATTATTATTATTATTATTATTATTGTCAGTAGTAGTAGTACAACTATTATTATTATTATTATTATTATTAGTTGTACAATGATTAAAATTAGTATTATTATTATTATTATCATCAGTAGTAGTAGTAGTAGAAGAATTATTATTATTTTTATTTTTAAAGAGGTCAGCGATGAGATGAATACTGTATATGGGCTACCAAATGAGGAAGTAGCGGGGCTGTTATGGAAATTGATATATGTAGATAAATATCATGGGAATAATGAAGGCAGCCCATAAAGCTGAACTCTGGGCAAATATAGAAGTCACAAGTTAATGCAACTTTTACAAAAGCACCTGAATTTGTCTTGGTATCTCCTTCTTGCAATCGCTGTACAGCAGAGCTCAGACTGAGCGAAGGAGAAGCTGCATAAAGAGCCACTTAGCTGTGCCGCAGTGCTCATGTACAGACAAGAAGCATGTTGATAGGTGAAGAGAGCAGAGTGACAGAGAGATGAGCTCAATGGTCTGCTCCTTCTCCTATCACTGTTTAGTCAGATAATCCAGTGTGAGACTTCCTGTAATAAAGACCTCTCACTGCTGCCCTCTCCTTGTGCAGGGGGACTGGTCCTGTCTCCGCCCCCTCCTGTAGTTTTCTGTGGTGGGTGGGGCCTACAGAATCCATCCCACAGCTCTGCTCTCTTTCCTTCTGCAGGCTGACTGGTCTTGTCTCCACCCCCTCCTGTAGCTTTCTGTAGTGGGTGGGGCCTACAGGCTCCCTCCCACAGCTCTGCTCTCCCTCCTTGTACTGGCTAACAGGTATTGTTTCCGCCCCCTCCTGTAGTTTTCTGTAGTGGGTGGGGCTTACAGGATCCCTCCCTCAGTTCTTCTCTCTCTCTCCTTGTGCAGGGAGAAGGGTCTTGTCTCCGCCCCCTCCTGTAATTTTCTGTAGTGGGCGGGGCCTACAAGATCCATCCCACAGCTCTGCTATCTCTCTCCTTGTGCAGGCTGACTGGTCTTGTCTCCGCCCCCTCCTGTAGTTGTCTGTAGTGGGTGGGGCTTACAGGATCCATCCCACAGCTCTGCTCCTTGTGCAGGCTGATTGGTTGTGTGTCTCCGCCCCCTCCTGTAATTTAATGTAGTGGGTGGGGCCTACAGGATCCATCCCGCAGCTCTGCTCTCTCTCCTGCAAGCTGACTGGTCTTGTCTCCGCCCCCTCCTGTAGTTGTCTGTAGTGGGTGGGGCTTACAGGATCCTTCCCACAGCTCTGTTCCTTGTGCAGGCTGACTGGTCGTGTGTCTCCGCCCCCTCCTGTCATTTCCTGTAGTGGGCGGTCCCTCCCACAGCTCTGCTTTCTGCACAGACTATGCAGTGGTGATGTCACTGCTACTTTTACAAGGTAACATCTGGCTTTGCAAAGGGCATTTTCTGCTCACAAAGTAAATGTAAATCCTTTATGCTGTATATATATTTTCTTTTTCGGTCGGCCCGGTGGAATGATTCCAAATCTTGTTTTTTTTTTTTTTCACGGGAAAACAAGTTTACGCAACCTTATAAAAATAACCAAGCCGTGTCACATAAACAGCGTCATTAAAATCGTATTTTAAACCCGGCTTTGTGTTGGCGAGGCTTCAGGCAGCGCCGTCGCGGAGGAGAGCAGCTGGAGGCGCCGCGCACGGGCTCGAGTGTTCGGTATTTACACAGTGGTTCCTCGGCACGCAGCGCGCCCGTACTTCTTATTCAGAACAAATGGAACGCGGCGGAGAGAAAAGCCCCAACAGAGAGCCTCATACACGTCTGAACTGCCTGGATTTATTCCGCCTCGCCACCTGCGGCTCGCCATTAGCGCACCGTACCTGAGAGCGAAGGAGGATCGTTGGCGCTTGGGGGGGGGGGGGCAGGACGCGGACGCATCATTCCTCGTTTAACCCCTTCAAGAGAAGAGGTTTTTGGGGCTCCCTAAAAAACAAAAAAAAAGTTTTTCTTAGTTTCTGTCAGCAATTTTTTTAGATAAGTAATTTTTCTCCTACACTGATGTGCGCTGATGAGGCGGCACTGATGGGCACTGATGGGGTGGCATGGATGAGGAGGCACTAATATACAGCACTGATGAGTACTGAGAGGCAGCACTGATGGGCACTGATAGGCAGTACTTATGGGCAATAATAGGTGGCACTGATGGGCGGCACTGTAGGCCCTGATGAGGCGGCACTGAAGGGCACGGAAAAGGAGGCACTGATATGCAGCACTAATGGGCCCTAATAGGTGGCACTGATATACAGCACTGATGAGCACTGACAGGTGGCATTGATGGGCATGGATAGGCAGTACTTATGGGCAATAAAAGGTGGCACTGATGGGGACTGATGAGCCAGCACTGAAGGGCACACATGAGGAGGCACTAATATGCAGCACTGATGGGCACTGACAGGTGGCACTGATGGGCATGTATAGGCAGTACTTATGGGCAATAAATGGTGGCACTGATGGGGACTGATGAGCCAGCACTGAAGGGCGCGGAAAAGGAGGCACTAATATGCACCACTAATGGGCACTAATATGTGGCACTGATATATAGCACTGATGAGCACTGACAGGTGGCACTGATGGGCATGGATAGGCAGTACTTATGGGCAATAAAAGGTGGCACTGATGGGGACTGATGAGCCAGCACTGAAGGGCACAGGTGAGGAGGCACTAATATGCAGCACTGATGGGCACTGACAGGTGGCACTGATGGGCATGGATAGGCAGTACTTATGATCAGTAAATGGTGGCACTGATGGGGACTAATGAGCCAGCACTGAAGGGCACAGATGAGGAGGCACTAATATGCAGCACTGATGGGTGGCATTGATATGCAGCGCTGATGAGTACTGATAGGCAGCACTGATGGGCACTGATAGGCAGTACTTATGGGCAATAATAGGTGGCACCAATGGGCGGCACTGATGGGCCCTGATGAGGCGGCACTGAAGGGCACGGAAAAGGAGGCACTAATATGCACCACTAATGGGCACTAATATGTGGCACTGATATATAGCACTGATGAGCACTGACAGGTGGCACTGATGGGCATGGATAGGTAGTACTTATGGGCAATAAAAGGTGGCACTGATGGGGACTGATGAGCCAGCACTGAAGGGCACAGGTGAGGAGGCACTAATATGCAGCACTGATGGGCACTGACAGGTGGCACTGATGGGCATGGATAGGCAGTACTTATGATCAATAAATGGTGGCACTGATGGGGACTAATGAGCCAGCACTGAAGGGCACAGATGAGGAGGCACTAATATGTAGCACTGATGGGTGGCATTGATATGCAGCGCTGATGAGTACTGATAGGCAGCACTGATGGGCACTGATAGGCAATACTTATGGGCAATAATAGGTGGCACCAATGGGCGGCACTGATGGGCCCTGATGAGGCGGCACTGAAGGGCACGGAAAAGGAGGCACTAATATGCACCACTAATGGGCACTAATATGTGGCACTGATATATAGCACTGATGAGCACTGACAGGTGGCACTGATGGGCATGGATAGGTAGTACTTATGGGCAATAAAAGGTGGCACTGATGGGGACTGATGAGCCAGCACTGAAGGGCACAGGTGAGGAGGCACTAATATGCAGCACTGATGGGCACTGACAGGTGGCACTGATGGGCATGGATAGGCAGTACTTATGATCAATAAATGGTGGCACTGATGGGGACTAATGAGCCAGCACTGAAGGGCACAGATGAGGAGGCACTAATATGCAGCACTGATGGGTGGCATTGATATGCAGCGCTGATGAGTACTGATAGGCAGCACTGATGGGCACTGATAGGCAGTACTTATGGGCAATAATAGGTGGCACCAATGGGCGGCACTGATGGGCCCTGATGAGGCGGCACTGAAGGGCACGGAAAAGGAGGCACTAATATGCAGCACTAATGGGCACTAATTGGTGGCACTGATATACAGCACTGATGAGCACAGACAGGTGGCACTCATGGGCACTGATAGGCTGCACTTATGGGCAATGATAGCTGGCATTAATGGGTGGCACTGATGGGTATTGAAAGGTAGTACAGATTGGCCTCACTGATGGACACAGACTGGTGTCACTGATGGGCACTGTTGGAGCTGCATTGTAATCAGTGCCCTGATTACCTTTACATGTTTTTCCTGTGAGGAGATGCCGCTTATCAGCTCTCCTCACCTCACACTCTGTCAGTAGTGAGGGGGTACTGCGGCTGTAGAGAGAGGTGAAGGATCTGTAGGAGGAGTTCTGTCCTCCTCTCTGCTGCCAACTGCTGAGACAGAGTGGGGGGTGGAGATGAGGGGGTGCTGCAGCTGAACAGAGAGGCACAGGATCTGTAGGAGGAGTTCTGTCTCCCCTCTCTGCTGCCAACTGCTGAGACAGAGTGGGGGTGGAGATGAGGGGGTGCTGCAGCTGAACAGAGAGGCACAGGATCTGTATAAGTTTTGTCATCCTCTCTGCTGCCAACTGCTGAAACAGAGTGGAGGTGGAGATGAGGGGGTGCTGCAGCTGAATAGAAAGGCACAGGATCTGTAGGAGGAGTTCTGTCCTCCTCTCTGCTGCCAACTGCTGAGACAGAGTGGGGGTGGAGATGGGGGGATGCTGCAGCCGAACAGAGAGGCACAGGATCTGTAGGAGGAGGTCTGTCCTCCTCTCTGCTGCCGACTGCTGAAACAGAGTGGGGGTGGAGATGAGGGGGTGCTTCAGTAGCCTAGGGTGACCACCCTACTTCTCTATAGATAAAGTGCAATGAGCGTTGTCACCCTAGGACAGGAAGTATGTTACTGGCAGGATCACCAGGGGAAAAAAGGCTGGAACA
>NC_138779.1:20289942-20432442 GCF_965119305.1 Pelophylax lessonae | reverse complement strand
AATGTATGCAAAATCTTGAGGAACCCCAGTATAGAATGTAAATGTTACATCAATCAATGTGAAACCTGCACCTGGGATGATGCACATAATGGCCTTGAGGAAGTTAGCTTCACATCAGAGGTCCCCTATCACATCAGAGATCCCTCATCACATCAGAGGTCCCCAATCACATCAGAGATCCCTCATCAAATCAGAGGTTCGTCCATCACATCAGAGGTCCTCCATCACATCAGAGATCCCTCATCACATCAGAGGTCCCCAATCACATCAAAGGGCCTCCATCACATCAGAGGTGCCCCATCACATAAGAGGTCTCCCACCATGTCGGAGGACTCCGATCACAAAAGAACCCCCCCCCCTTTCACATCAGATCCCCTCATCACATCAGAGTTCCCCTTCATATCAGAGGTTTCCCCGTCACATCAGATTCCCCGTCACCTCATACTCCCCATCAAATCAGAGGTCCTCTCATCACATCAGAGCTTCCCTTCATATTAAAGTTACCCCCATCACATCAGAGGTCCCCATCACGTCAGAGGTCCCCCATCATGTCAGAGGTCCCCCATCATGTCAGAGGTCCCCCATCACATCAGAGGTCCCTCATCACATTAGGGGTACCCATCATGTCAGAGGTCCTCCCATCACATCAGAAGTCCATTATGGCAGAGGTCCTTCATCACATCAGAGGTCCTAATCATGTCAGTGGTCCCCCATCACATCAGAGGTCTCCATCATGTCAGAGGTCCCCATCATGTCAGAGGTCCCCCATCACATCAGAGGTCCATCATGCTAGAGGTCCCCCATCACATCAGAGGTCCCCATAATGTCAGAGGTCCCCCATCAAATTAGGGTACCCATCATGTTAGAGGTCCTCCCATCACATCAGAAGTCCATTATGGCAGAGGTCCTTGATCACATCAGAGGTCCCAATCATGTCAGAGGTCCCCCATCACATCAGAGGTCTCCATCATGTCAGAGGTCCCCATCATGTCAGAGGTCCCCCATCACATCAGAGGTCCATCATGTTAGAGGTCACCCATCACATCAGAGGTCCCCATAATGTCTGAGGTCCCCCATCACATTAGGGGTCCCTATCATGTCAGGGGTTCCTCATCACATTAGGGGTCCTGATCATGTCAGAGGACCCCTTATCACATCAGAGGTCCCCTTTCACAACAGAGGCTCCCTGTCATATTAGAAGTCCCCTCATCATCATATCAGAGGTTCCCCTATCATGTCAGAGGCCCCCGATTACATTAGACCCCCCCCCTCCCTTTACACCAAAAGTTTCCCTTTCCAATCACAAATAATCCAAAAATCAGGCATCTCCCATCACATCACAGCCCCCTCTTCACATCAGAAGTCCCTCATCATGTCAGAGGTCCCCTTATCACATCAAAGCCCCCTGCACATCAGAGGTCCCCCATCACATCAGAGTCCCCTGCACATCAGAGGTCCCCTTCACATCAGAGCCCCCTGCACATCAGAGGTCCCCCATCATTTCAAGGTTCCCTGATCACATTCAAACCATCCTTCACATGTGAAGAGCCCCCTCTTCACATCAAAGGTGCCCCCATCACATCAGAGGTCCCCCATCACATCAGAGCCCTCTATTCACATCAGAGCTTCCAAATCATGTCAGTGGCCATCATCACTGCATAGCCTCCAAAAATCAGAGGCCATCATCAGATTAACATCCCTATATATATCAAAGGCCCCCTATACATGAGTCATCCCATAACATCAGAGTCCCCTCATCACAGAGACCCCAAATTACATCGGCTCCCGACCTCATAAAGCCCCCTCTTTACACCAGAGCCCTAATATTTGTCTCCACGCAGCGAGGCAGAGGGCGGGAGGTAGAGGAGGTCTGGAGGAGGTGGACTTTATCTCTTCTCCTGAATGCTGGGCGTGGCTCTGCATGCCGCCTGCCCTGAATCAGAGTCATGTGTTGTCATGGTGCAGACAAGCCAGCTGCCATCATCATAGCAACGAATTACGCTATGCGTCCTGGCCCAAGAACATCACTGTTTGTCATGGTACTGGAACGGGGATGGGGTGAGTGGTGTTAGATGAGAGATCAGATTACACAGACTGCAGAAGGGGTCATGGAAAAAAGGAAATTACCCCCTTGCTTTACTTGCCAGCTTTCTATCTAATGAGGGCAACCTTGTTGACCACTGAGCTGAGGCATGCTTATTAAACAGGGATGGGGTGGGATTTTGGTAAAACATTGATGGGGGGGGGGTTAGAAGGTTTAAATAGTTATTTCAGGTTCACTTTTAGAAAAAAACAATTTTACATAAAAGGTTGATGCAATTTTAAAATGTGCGCTGTCCTATGGTGTAGAGCAGTTGGGTTATCTGAAAACCAGATTGGGTGAACACAGATGATTCCCTGCCTTCTGGTGTCTTTGTCAGCACAATTACAGGAAGGTTAAAAAGGCAGGACCTCTCCTTAACATATTCCGCAAGGCCGTTCTCCTCTTCATAGTGTCTTCATGTTACAATCATTTGCTTCATGAATTCTTTATTACATTAATCAGCGTTGATGTACAGACTCATTAGAAAATGAGCTGCCAAGGTAAGATCTGTCAGATTGAGGAGACCATTGACAAGGAGGCCTCGCTCCCGGAGGAGGCTTTACATGAGACACGAGGAAGGAAGAAAAGACGGCGGTTTGTAAGACGTTACACTGTGTCCTCGTCTTCTCATCCTCTGCCTTGTGTGCCCAGAGATGGTGACTGGGACATATAGAGATGGTAACTGGGATTTATAGAGATGATCGCTGGGATATACAGAGATGATCACTGTGACATATAGAAATGATCGCTGGGATTTATAGAAATGATCACTGGGACATATAGAGATGATCACTGGGACATATAGAGATGATCACTTGGACATATAGAGATGATCACTGGGACATATAGAGATGATCACTGGGAGATATAGAGATGATCACTGGGATTTATAGAGATGATCACTGAGACATATAGAGATGATCACTGCGATTTATAGAGATGATCACTGGGACATATAGAAATGATCACTGGGACATATAGAGATGATAACTGGGGTTTATAGAAATGATCACTGGGACATATAGAGATGATCACTGGGACATATAGAAATGATCACTTGGACATATAGAGATGATCACTGGGACATATAGAGATGATCACTGGGAGATATAGAGATGATCACTGGGATTTATAGAGATGATCACTGAGACATATAGAGATGATCACTGCGATTTATAGAGATGATCACTGGGACATATAGAAATGATCACTGGGACATATAGAGATGATCACTGGGATTTATAGAGATGATCACTGGGATTTATAGAGATGATCTCTGGGACATATGGAGATGATCACTGGGACATATAGAGATGATCACTGGGATTTATAGAGATGATCACTGGGATTTATAGAGATGATCTCTGGGACATATAGAGATGATCACTGGGACATATAGAAATGATCACTGGGACGTGTAGAGATGATCAGTGGGATTTATAGAGATGATCACTGGGACATATAGAGATTATCACTGGGACTTATAGAGATGGTCACTGGGATTTATAGCGATAACTGGGACATATGGAGATGATGTCCAGGACATACAGAGATGATCACTGGGACATACAGAGATTATCACTGGGACATACAGAGATTATCACTGGGACATACAAAGATTATCACTGGGACATACAGAGATTATCACTGGGACATACAGAGATGATCACTGGGACATACAGAGATTATCACTGGGACATACAAAGATTATCACTGGGACATACAGAGATGATCACTGGGACATACAGAGATTATCACTGGGACATACTGTATATATACAATCACTGGGACATAAAGAGATGAAGACCAGAACATACAGAGACAATCACTGGGAAATATAGAGATGTTTACTGGGATATACAGAGATTATCACTGCCACATATAGAGATGATCACTAGGACATATAGAGATGATCACTAGGACATATAGAGATTATAACTGGGACATACAGAGATTATAACTGGGACATATAGAGATAATCACTTTGGTATATAGAGATGATCAATGTAACACATAGAGATTATCACTGGGAGGTACAGAGAGTGTCAGGCGGTTTGTCCTTTTCCTTGTGTGCCCAGAGTTTGTCACTGGGACACATAGAAATGACGACCAGGACATACAGAGATTGTCACTGCACTGGGACATATAGAGATTATCACTGGGACATACAGAGAGTACCACTGGGACATGCATTATAGGGGATGATCACTGGAACATATGGAGATGGTCACTGCCCTGGGACATACAGAGATTATCACTGGGACATACAGAGATTATCACTGGGACATACAGAGAGTATCACTGGGACATGCAGTATAGAGATGATCAATGAGACATATAGAGGTAATCATTGGAATCTATAGCCATTATCACTGAGACATATAGAGATGATTACTGGGACCTATGGAGATTATCACTGGGATACAGTATATAAAGAGGATCACCGGGACATATAGAGATTTTCACTGGGTTATATGAGATCACTGGGACATACAGGGATTATCATTGGGACATATAGAGGTGATCAGTGGTACATATATAGAGATATCTATCCATCTGATCTTCTCTCCCCCCTTGTACCATCCAGTTGCACATTGGGCTGTATATTCGATGGCATGGACTATACATACTTCTACCTGCCAAGTATTGTCAGTAAAATGATATTCGTTTCCTGAAAGATTTCCCTCTCTCGTTTCTTGCCCGGGGGCCTGGAAAAGTTAAGGATACTTTGGAACGAAAAACATTTAAAAAAGGAGGTGTGTTTTTCCATATAATAGCCAACATGTAACTTTACACCCTCGGGCAAAGACTTATTTGAAGGACAAAGCATTTCGAATGAACTCCCCGAGTCTCCATACTATTGGATGCCGCTGGCGTCTGACCAGCAGATTAACATCCTGAAAGTAAATATTAAAATGCTTTATTTGGTGATAATTACTGAAATATTAATTGAGGCGATTCAGATGTTGTTTTTTTTCCTTCCTTCTGGCAAGTCAGATTATAGCGTAACCAAAGCCACTTCTTCTTAAAGGGACACTGTTCTGAATTTTCCGCCAGTGTGTATTTTGAATTTACAAAGTTTAGCTAAAGTAATTTTGATGAGACGTTCACATGTCTGCATCCTTGTGGATGGACAAACTAGACGAATATAGAAAAGAGAAGCAAACCAAAAAGAATTAAAGAATCAAAGATGCTTCCATTGTTCATACATTGGTTATAATACATAGTCAATGCGTTTCAGGGGCCAAAACACCCAAGGCACAGAGTCTAAGTGTCAGCTGCTCTTCACCAGAGCTCTTGATAGTGGAAGTCACCCCTAGTGGTCCTGGATTTCTTTGCTGAAGCTATCACCAGGTTGAGGCCCTCAGGACTATCCCACCAAGGGGGTAGCTGCACTAAAACAGTTTTAGTTAGGAGACTTACATGAATCGCTAGCTAGGCATAAGAGTAGTCAAGTCCGGGCAGAGGTCATGGGCAGGCAACAGTAAAGAGAGAATTCAAGGGCAAGCAGCAGTCATAGGCATGCAGCAGGAAAGAGAGTAGTCAGGTCCAGGTAGAGGTTGTAGGCAGGTGGCATGCAAGAGAGTAGTTGGGTTCAGGCAATGGTTGTGAGATCGTGGCTGTCAAGAGAGTAGTCAGATCTGGGCAGAGGTTGTGGGCCGGCATCAGGAAAGATGTAGTCAGGTTTAGGCAGTGGTTGTAGGTAGGCAGCAGGTTACAGAGTGGTTAGGTCCAGGCAGAGATTGTAGGCAGGCAAGAGAGAAGTCAGGTCCAGGCAGTGGTTGTGGGCAAGCAGCAGGCAAGAGAGTAGTCAGATCCAGGGAGTGGTCATAAGAATATAGCAGTCAAGAAAGTAGTCAGGTCCAGGGGCGATAGTGGTCAGGCGGCAGGCAAGAGAGTAGCTAGGACCAGCCAGTGGTCACAAGAAGATGGAAGGCAAGAAAGTAGTTTGGTCTAGGCAATAGTCATGAGATGGTGGCAGTCAAGAGAGTAGTCAGATCTGGGCAGAGGTTGTGGGCAGGCAGCAGGAAAGATGTAGTCAGGTTCAGGCAGTGGTTGTTGGTAGGCAGCAGGTTACAGAGTGGTTAGGTCCAGGCAGAGATTGTAGGCAGGCAAGAGAGTAGTCAGGTCCAGGCAGTGGTTGTGGGCAAGCGGCAGGCAAGAGAGTAGTCAGATCCAGGGGGTGGTCATAAGAATATAGCAGTGAAGAAAGTAGTCAGGTCCAGGCAGCCATAGTGGTCAGGCTGTAGGCAAGAGAGTAGTTAGACCCAGGCAGTGGTCACAAGAAGATGTCGGGCAAGAAAGTAGTCAGGTCCAGGCAGCGGTTGTGGGCAATCAGCAGGAAAGAGAGTAGTCAATTTTAGGCAATAGTCATGAGATGGTGGCAGTCAAGAGAATAGTCAGATCTGGGCAGAGGTTGTGGGCAGGCAGCAGGAAAAAGAGTACCCAGGTGCAGGCAGCTTTTGTGGGCAGGCGACAGGCAAGACAGTAGTCAGGTCCAGTCAGCGGTCATAAGAACATGACAGGCAAGAAAGTAGTCAGGTCCAGGCAGCAGTTGTGGGCAATCAGCAGGAAAGAGAGTAGTCAGGTCCAGGCAGCTTTTGTGGGCAGGCAAGAGAGTAGTCAGGTCCAGGCAGCAGTCATAACAAGATGTCAAGCAGGAGAGTCAGGTCTGGGCAGCTTTTGTGGGCAGGCGGCAGGCAAGACAGTAGTCAGGTCCAGTCAGCGGTCATAAGAACATGACAGGCAAGAAAGTAGTCAGGTCCAGGCAGCAGTTGTGGGCAATCAGCAGGAAAGAGAGTAGTCAGGTCCAGGCAGCAGTCATAAGAAGATGTCAAGCAGGAAAGTAGTCAGGTCTGGGCAGCTTTTGTGGACAGGCAAGAGAGTAGTCAGGTCCAGGCAGCAGTCATAAGAAAATGTCAAGCAGGAGAGTAGTCAAGTCCGGGCAGAGGTTGTGGGCAGACAGCAGGCCAAAGAGTAGCCAGGTCCAGTCAGCGGTCATAAGCAGGCAGCAGGTAAGAGACTATTTAGGCCCAGGCAGAGGTCAAAGGCAGGCGGCAGGCATAAGAGTTGGCCTGTTAACCCTGTGTTGTGATGGGGACGAGCGCGTGACCACAGTGTAAAGAGGTTGCGGGGGACCGGTAAAATAATACATTCTGTGACCCTCTAGATTTACCGACCAGTTAACCCCTTGCAGTGTGTATGTAAGGGGGGAGCTTCCAAAGTTATTTTTTTGTTGTGACCAGAGTTAGGCTTTAGGTTTGCTAAAACCCTTGTAGCATGTATGGCATATAGTAGATATTATTTTCTCCAAGAAAAATTTGCTTCTCATTAAGCGATTGCTCATTGCAATTTTGACCTAAGTAGGATAAGAACTGTAGTCTGTCGTGAACTTGGCCGTCACCGCTGATCGCTCCCTGATCCAGTAGCTCCACTTCAAGAGGGATTAAAACAACACACCTGTGCGCTATTGAGAAACCCGACAATGCAGCCATCTTTCATCCTGCATTAAGTGGATTGTTTGCTTTGACATAAACTCGCTGGAAGCCATTGGGCGACACGTGACTCCGACAAGGTGAAGTTAAAATGACACATTTCATTTCATCCGCGGTATCAATGCAAAAAAAAAAAAAATTTGGATGAGAGTCGAACTGCGGACGCGCCATTCAGAGCGAAAACAGATCTGTTTGCTTTGTAAACAGGAGGGAGTGCAATAGCTGCCATCCAGATAGTATTTTACAGGGGAAGAGGTCACCTGGTACACAGAGGCCAAAACCAGCTGTGAAAAGGAGACAGGTGTCCCCATCAGGAGGTTTCCCCTCACTTCCTGTTTTGATGACACCTTTGGATTTCTTCCCAAGTATTGTCCATGGAATAACAGCAATATGGACAGAAAATACGAGCACATCTGCCCGGTGGGTACCCAGGAGGGTTTAAGCCCACCCCATTGTATTACTTTAAATCTGATCTCCAGCCTTCTCTTCAGTTTTGCACAGTAGTAAAGGGCTCACTCCTGTACTGATATGGCTTACATTCACCGAACACTGTCAGCTTCTCACAATGTGCATTAGAAGCTGCAGCAAGTCAGATAGAGCCCGCCTCTTTTCCTGGCTGCATCATCGAATCCAGTGGTCTCCAAACTGCCGCCTGGGGTGCCGGATGCAGCCCGTTGCTTGCTTTTATCTTGGGGAACTATTTCGTTCACTGACACCAATGAAGGGGCACAATTCCTCCCAATGACACCAACAATGGGGCACAACAGAGGTTCTATGGCTTCACCATTCTATACAAAACTTAAAAAAAGATAGATAAAGCAAGGAGATATTACATCACCAAATACGCATGATTAAAACAGAACTCTAGCCCAAAATAACAAGATATAAACCAACAGTCTATTAAAAGATAAAATGGCAAAACCAGCTTTTGCTGCTGTATTTAGCTTCAATCCAGAAGTTCCCCATGCAATACTTTTTTTCTGCCACTAGATATCCTCAGTCACTGTAGCAGTTGGCGCGTCCTCTGAGCCCAGATTGTCCTGGACAGTATCATTCATCCCAATTCTTCTGGTTCTCTTTTTACTGTCCAGTCACAGGCTGGGGGGGCCCAGGACAACCTGGGCTCAGAGGAAGCGCCAACTGCTACAGTCATTGTCACTATCCCCAGCCTCCTCCGGATCTTAGGTTTGCAAACTTACATCGAGCCAAGGTAGACAGAAATAAGTTTGTAAAGCAGATAATTTCTGGAGTTTAAAAAAACAATGTCACTAGATTTGGCATGATTTCCACCAATTCTTTGCAGAATTGCAGCCTCTGGTTCCCTGATACTGTACTAGGCAGGATCCCTATTATGTGCTGGGGATGTGGCATAAAACTCAAAAAAGGGGGTGGCGCTGGAACCAGGGAACACAATTGGGAAGCTCAAATAAAAAAAATAAAAGAATAAAAGAAGAGAACAGTTAAAAATTTCAAACTCGTTTCATATAAAGCAAAAAAAAAAATATATTATATGTAAAAAAACATGCTTGGGAAGTTCACATTTAGTGGAAGAAAAGAATAGAGGAAGAGAATCGGTAAAAATGCATATAAAAAAAAAAAAATCCTAAAACATATATTAAAAAAAATAAATATTAAAAACAAAATACAAAAAAATATATATATATATATATAATATATATAAAATATATTTTATATATATATATATATATATATATATATATATATATATAGATATATATATGTATATATATATATATCTATATATATATATATATATATATATATATATATATATATATATATATATATATATATATATATAATATTATAGTAATATATATATATATATATATATATATATAAAATATATAATATTATAGTAATATATATATATATATATATATATATATTTATTTTTTTATTATTATTATTTTTTTACTATATGTTTTAATATTTATTATATGAAAAGTGGAAACTGTTCTCTTCTTTTGTTCTTATCTGCTGCTGAATGGCCCTAAATTTGAACTTCTCAAACACGTGCCCTGTTTTTTTTTTTTTTATATATATATATTATATGTTCATTTTTTTATTTTATATATATATATATATATATATATATATATATATATATATATTAAAATATATATTATATATATAAAAAATATATAAAAATACAATTACCCTTTGAGACACAAAAAAACAGCAAAGGTGCAGATGTTTCACATCAACAGCTGCAGCGAGTTCTTCCTCTAGCATCCTGGGTGGAGCATGAATTTTTTTTTTTTTTTTTTTTTTTACCAAGGGGCATCCTTGCAACTTTTCTTCCACTCTGCCAGCGACGACACGGAACAGCAAAGCCCCTGAAACCAGAGACAGTGGCTGCCATCTAGTGAGGGTCTCCTAAGCAGCGTGCATCGTGGGAAAAGCACAAGATGAAGTCCCAGAAACTGGCCATTGTCTGCGAGAGATTAAAGCCCCAAAAGCCGTATTGTCTGGCTAGGGGATAAATCTTCCCCCTGTCACTCAAGAGCTGAATTCAATTCCCCTCCATTTCTATAAGGGGCTTATCTGTCCTGAATAGACGGGTACACGGCCACCATAAGGAAGCATATTAAGGCCGATTCTTTCTTAGACATCACCAGCAAACGGCCGGACAAATGGGATGAGATTCATTTAGCCGCAATCACTGTATGGAAGGATGTATCTTAATGAAGACGAAATTGCCGGCCCGCCATTCACATGCAAATCCCTAAATTAAACTTTATGACTATATCCGCTCACTAACTCACTAAACGCCCTTCATAGCGCCGGATCATTTTTTTTTTTTTGGGGGGGGTCTTGACCAAATTATTTGACATGTTTGTGCTAAGGAAAATAATAAAAAAGTGAACCATTGGGAGGGCTGTATATATAGACATATATAACACCATATACATTGTAACTAGTTGTGTAGTTTTAGGTGGTTATTGAATTTAAATCTGACCTCTGGCCTTCCGTTCAACCTTGCATCGGCTCTTCTCCTGGACTTAAATGGCTTCCTCTGATTTCACTGCACACTGTGAGCTTCTGCCTAGGGACGATCACTCTTCCAGAGTGACATCTACCCAGTGCTGTATTCTGGCCTAGGCCAACAAGGCCCAGGCCTAGGGCGGCACTTTGCAGAGGGGCAGCAAAAAAATGTTTACATTATTTGTATAATGACTATGGGCTTCCTATTTATTATACAAATAAGTGAAATAATCCTATAATTACAATCAGTGGCAGCAAACACAAGTCCAAATATCTTAAAAGAGTAATCTTACTAATCCCGTGACATAAGGCTGTACTAATGGGCACTGATAAGGCTGCACTGATGGCCACTGATGAGGCCACACTGATATGCTGCACTGATGGGCAGTAAAGAGGTGGCACTGATAAGGCTGCACTGATGATGCTACACTGATGGGCACTGATAGACTGTGGTTATGATCTGTGGTTTACAGATGACAGAGTGGGTCATAAACAGCAAGGGGTGTGGCCTTTACAGGAAGGGGTGGGTCATATTTAAATTAGGGGGTGCACGAGTTTAGTCAGGCCTAGGGCAGCACAAAACCTAAATACGCCACTGCATCTACCCAAAAAGATATTCCGATATCTGCATAACCCTTCCCAAGGAATCAAGCCTGAGCTCTTTAGAGGAGTACTGAGGTTGTGGTGTTTTTAGGAAGTACCCTGCTGGCCCCTTCCACCAGCCATACTCAGTTTGCTATGCATAGAGAAGCACAGAGACCCAGTGATGATGTCACTGGGTCTAAAATAAGGTTTGAAAAGGTCAGTAGCATGTTGATGGTGATGTGGAACCAAGGAATACGAATTTTAAGTAGAAAAAATATCATCCTTAACTTTTACTCGGAGTAGCAGATTTGTAAAACTTAGAACATGCGGACTGAAAAAAAAAAAAAAATTAAATAAAAGAAATAAAAATGTAGTAAAAATGTTTTCCCAAGTCTGTGCTGAGACTTAGGTTGTACCATATGTTGTAGACATAATAGATATTAGAGATTCCCATAGACCTGGAAGTTCTTTTCATGGGCTCCTCCATGTTAATAAAGTTGAGAAAGTCTGAAAGTTATAACATAGTAGATATCTGTAGGGATTCTCATAGATTCGAAAGTTATTTAATGGGTTCCTCTATGTTAAAAAAAGTTGAGAAAGTCTGATGTACAATGAGTGGTAGACATTGTAGAAATTGGTACGGGTTCCCATAGACCTGAAAGTTATTTCATGGATTCCTCCAATATAATAAAGTTCAGAAAGTCTGACATACCATGAGTTGAAGACATAGTAGACATCAGTAGCAGTTCCCATGGACCTGAAAGTTATTTCATGGGTTCCTCCATGTTAAAAAAATTCAGAAAGTCTAATGCACTACGAGTTGTAGACATAATAGATACTAGCAGAGGTTCCAATAGACCTGAAAGTTATTTCGTGGGTTCCTCCATGTTAATAGAGTTTAGAAAGTCTGATTTACCATGCGTTGTAGACATAGAAGATATTAGAAGTGGTTCCCATAGACCTGAAAGTTATTAGAAATCGGTAGGGGTTCCCATAGACCTGAAAGTTATTCCATGGTTTCCTCTATGTTAATTTGGTTGAGAAGGTCTAGACCTAGTAGATATCATTTGGGGTTCTCATAGTCCTGAATGTTTTTTCATGGGTTCCTCCATGTTGAATAAAAATCAAAAAAGTCTGATGTACCATGAGTTGTAGAAATAGGAGAAATCGGTAGGGGTTCCCATAGATTTAAAAGTTATTCCATGGGTTCCTCCACGTTAATTCAGTTGAGAAGGACTAGACATAGTAGATATTATTTGGGGTTCTCATAGTCCTGAAAGTTTTTTCATGGGTTCCTCCATGTTAAATAAAAGTTGAGAAGGTCTGATGTACCATGGGTTATAGACATAGGAGGAACCGGTAGGGGTTCCCATAGACCTGAAAATTATTCCATGGGTTCCTCCATTTTAATAAAATTGACAAAGTCTGATTTTAAACAGTCTGGGGACATATTGGGTAAAAGGTATGCCACCATCTATATTCTTTGGCCTAATAGCCTTCTGTTCAAGCTATTGTACCATAAGTTGTAGATAATAGATATTAGAAGGGGTTCCCATAGACCTGAAAGTTATTTCATGGGTTCCTTCATGTTAAAAAAGTTGAGAAAGTCTGATATACCATGAGTTGTAGACATAGTAGGTATCAGTAGCAGTTTCCATAGACCTGAAAGTTATTTTTTGGGTTCCTCCATGTTAATAAAGGTGACAGTCTGATTTTGGACAGTCTAGAGAAGGGGATATGAGGACGTATTGAGTAAGAAGGTTGAGAAGAGCTGAGAAAGTATGATGTTCCATAAGTTGTAGATATAGTAGATATTAGCAGAGGTTCCCATAGACCTGAAAGTTATTTCATGGGTTCCTCCATGTTAATAAAGGTGACAGTCTGATTTTGGACAGTCTGGGGAAGGGGTTACGGGGACATATTGAGTAAGAAGGTTGAGGAAATTTGAGAAAGTCCAATGTGCCATAAGTTGTAGATATAGTAGATATTAGCAGGGGTTCCCATAGACCTGAACGTTATTTCATGGGTTCCTCCATGTTAATAAAGGTGACAGTCTGATTTTGGTCAGTCTAGAGAAGGGGATATGAGGATGTATTGAGTAAGAAGGTTGAGAAGAGCTGAGAAAGTATGATGTACCATAAGTTGTAGATATAGTAGATATTAGCAGGGGTTTCCAAAGACCTGAAAATTATTAGAAATCGGTAGGGGTTCCCATAGACCTGAAAGTTATTCCATGGGTTCCTCTATGTTAATTTGGTTGAGAAGGTCTAGACATAGTAGATATCATTTGGGGTTCTCATAGTCCTGAATGTTTTTTCATGGGTTCTTCCATGTTGAATAAAAATCGAGAAAGTCTGATGTACCATGAGTTGAAGACATAGTAGACATCAGTAGCAGTTCCCATAGACCTGAAAGTTATTTCATGGGTTCCTCCATGTTATAAAAATTCAGAAAGTCGAATGTACTATGAGTTGTAGACATAATAGATACTAGCAGAGGTTCCAATAGACCTGAAAGTTATTTCATGGGTTCCTCCATGTTAATAGAGTTTAGAAAGTCTGATTTACCTTGCGTTGTAGATATAGAAGATATTAGAAGGGGTTTCCATAGACCTGAAAGTTATTCCATGGGTTCCTCTATGTTAATTTGGTTGAGAAGGTCTAGACATAGTAGATATCATTTGGGGTTCTCATAGTCCTGAAAGTTATTTCATGGGTTCCTCCATGTTAATAAAGGTGACAGTCTGATTTTAGACAGTCTGGGGAAGGGGTTACGGGGACATATTGAGTAAGAAGGTTGAGGAAATTTGAAAAAGTCCAATGTGCCATAAGTTGTAGATATAGTAGATATTAGCAGGGGTTCCCATAGACCTGAAAGTTATTTCATGGGTTCCTCCATGTTAATAAAGGTGACAGTCTGATTTTGGACAGTTTGGGGAAGGGGTTACGGAAGAAGGTTGAGTAAAGTTGAGTAAGTCCAATGTACCATAAGTTGTAGTCATAGTACATATTAGCAGGGGTTCCCATAGACCTGAAAGTCAATCCATGGGTTCCTCTAAAAAATAAAAAAGTTGACAAAGGTTGGTTTTAGACAGTCTGTGGATATATTGGGTAAAAAGGTAAAGAACCCCAGTTCTTAGTCAGTCAACGGATCCCATTACAGTTCATTGAGCAGATCCAGCCACCCAGAGGCCATCTACCCTCGGCAAATCATCATCTTCCAGTTTCAATCCCCAGGCAGGTGAATGGATCCTCCTATTACTGTTTATTATTTTTGTGTTGACTGTACATTTGTCACGTCAGTTGCGGTTACCTCCTGTTGAAAACTCACACGGGTCGTAAATCTCTCCACTTCTTCTCCTTTTTCTTTCCTTTCAGTCCTCCCGAAATAAGATGATTTACAATATACCCTCAACATACTGGCCATAAATGTAGCTTTAAAAGTATATGTTCCATCTTGTAGCAACTCTGCTCAGATTAGCCGTTTTATTGCTTGACCCCGTCGCGCGTCGAATAAACAAACTGTAAAACTCCCGCAACATTTGCAAGATATTGCCCTAAACGACCCATGTAAAAGGGTTCTGTTACACTTCGAGACCGACCATATTAATCTTCTTCCTTTATTTAGACAGTAAGTTTTACTATTGAAATGCGGACAGCTTTACAACGGGACAGGAAACGCTGGCGGGCGAGACAGGCCCTTCCGAAAACTTTGCGCAAGCAAGCCAGAACTTCAGTAGATACTAATAATCTCTCGTCAAAAAGGAAACTCAATTTTTTTTTTTTCAATTCTTTTTTTAATTCCGTTTTTTTTTTTTTTGTCGCTGCACAATAGTAGAACATAATACCAGCTATTCTGAAGCTATGCCCTGAATACATTGGCTGGAGTGCAAGATGTCCTTGAAATTAAATGCTGGATTGGAAAAATGCTCGAATCGAATTAAGAATGCGGCCAGCTGGGTCTAACTGTTCAATATTAAAGTTCAACTTTTTTTTAAACTTTTTTTTTCCATATAAAAGTATTATGTTACAAGCTAGAGCCATATAGCGCAAAAAAATAAAAAATAAACTTTTTTTTTTAAACCTATGTAGATGTCCAATTTAAATTTCAGGCTTCCTTTTTGGATGGAGATTTTGGGGATTAAATAGAGGGGATTATAAAGAAAGTTAAATGCAGGTTTTGCATGTTTTGCCGAGTGCCAAACAGGATTTTCTGCATCCTACATGAGGATTCCACTTAACGGAGCTTACCGCTCTCTTGTGTAAATCTTTTGATTGTGGAAAGTTAAAACAGTGTTTAGAGTGGACTTACACCTGCCTGCCGCTGGATTAATTAAAGGGGGGCTCTGGCCTAATTAAAAAACAGATGAAGAGCCACTAAAAAGGAAGACAGGCAGCTGATTAGCGGAGTGACTTCCTTTCCTTGTAGTAATATGCTAATTTTGGAATTCTCCATTAAAATAGATGCCTACTCACTATGCTGGAGCAGAGCAAAGAAGCTACATTTAACTTTTTACCTCCTTGTTTAGCCGTGAGGAGGAATGGCCATAGAGGGGTGCTAAAAGATATTAGAGACACTGAAACAATGTAAAGAGAAAAACATTTTTGCAGAAAGGGTATATTGCTTCTGAAATTATTTGAGGTCCATGGGCGTTTTTTTTTTTTTTTTTTTTAGAAATGTTGGTTAAAGTACAAGGGCGGTACCAAAAGTAATGCAGAAGTGGGCTTTAGGTCATTCAAATTTCAGATGTTGGTAGAGCAACTCTTCCTCCATAGTAACTCCTCTTCTTTCTCATTGTAAGTTAATAATAGATTCCGTCCAGAAGCAACATTATGTCATTGAGTTATTTATGACGGAGGGGTAAAGGCTGTCCTCTATCCACAGGAGGCTACAGAATGTTTTTGGTGATGGCACCATTGACGAGAAACGTCTTGCCTTTGGTGTCTCTTATCAATGGTGCCATCTCCATAATGTCTTGTCATTGGTCATTCTTGTCAATGGTGTAATCTCCGTAATGTCTTGTCATTGGTCAACCTTGTCGTTGGTGTCATCTCTGTAATGTCTTGTCTTTGGTGTCACTTGTCATTGGTGCCAACCCCATATTGTCTTTTATTGGCCATTCTGGTCATTGGTGTCATCTCTTAGAGCAACTCTTCCTCCATAGTAACTCCTCTTCTTTCTCATTGTAAGTAAATAATAGATTCCATCCAGAAGCAACATTATGTCATTGAGTTCTTTATGACGGAGGGGTAAAGGCTGTCCACTATCCACAGGAGGCTACAGAATGTTTTTGGTGATGGCACCATTGACGAGCAACGTCTTGCCTTTGGTGTCTCTTATCAATGGTGCCATCTCCATAATGTCTTGTCATTGTTCATTCTTGTCAATGGTGTCATCTCCGTAATGTCTTGCCATTGGTAAGTCTTGTCATTGGTCAGTCTTGTCATTGGTCAACCTTGTTGTTGGTGTCATCTCTGTAATGTCTTGTGTTTGGTGTCGCTTTTCATTGGTGCCATGTCCATAATGTCTTGTCATTGGTCATTCTTGTCAATGGTGTAATCTCCGTAATGTCTTGTCATTGGTCAACCTTGTCGTTGGTGTCATCTCTGTAATGTCTTGTCTTTGGTGTCACTTGTCAGTGGTGCCAACCCCATATTGTCTTTTATTGGCCATTCTTGTCATTGGTATCATCTCTTAGAGCAACTCTTCCTCCATAGTAACTCCTCTTCTTTCTCATTGTCAGTAAATAATAGATTCCATCCACAAGCAACATTATGTCATTGAGTTCTTTATGACGGAGGGGTAAAGGCTGTCCACTATCCACATGAGGCTACAGAATGTTTTTGGTGATGGCACCATTGACGAGAAACGTCTTGCCTTTGGTGTCTCTTATCAATGGTGCCATCTCCATAATGTCTTGTCATTGGTCATTCTTGTCAATGGTGTAATCTCCGTAATGTCTTGTCATTGGTCAACCTTGTCGTTGGTGTCATCTCTGTAATGTCTTGTCTTTGGTGTCACTTGTCATTGGTGCCAACCCCATATTGTCTTTTATTGGCCATTCTTGTCATTGGTGTCATCTCTTAGAGCAACTCTTCCTCCATAGTAACTCCTCTTCTTTCTCATTGTAAGTAAATAATAGATTCCATCCAGAAGCAACATTATGTCATTGAGTTCTTTATGACGGAGGGGTAAAGGCTGTCCACTATCCACAGGAGGCTACAGAATGTTTTTGGTGATGGCACCATTGACGAGCAACGTCTTGCCTTTGGTGTCTCTTATCAATGGTGCCATCTCCATAATGTCTTGTCATTGGTCATTCTTGTCAATGGTGTCATCTCCGTAATGTCTTGCCATTGGTAAGTCTTGTCATTGGTCAGTCTTGTCATTGGTCAACCTTGTTGTTGGTGTCATCTCTGTAATGTCTTGTGTTTGGTGTCGCTTTTCATTGGTGCCATGTCCATAATGTCTTGTCATTGGTCATTCTTGTCAATGGTGTAATCTCCGTAATGTCTTGTCATTGGTCAACCTTGTCGTTGGTGTCATCTCTGTAATGTCTTGTCTTTGGTGTCACTTGTCATTGGTGCCAACCCCATATTGTCTTTTATTGGCCATTCTTGTCATTGGTATCATCTCTTAGAGCAACTCTTCCTCCATAGTAACTCCTCTTCTTTCTCATTGTAAGTAAATAATAGATTCCATCCACAAGCAACATTATGTCATTGAGTTCTTTATGACGGAGGGGTAAAGGCTGTCCACTATCCACATGAGGCTACAGAATGTTTTTGGTGATGGCACCATTGACGAGAAACGTCTTGCCTTTGGTGTCTCTTATCAATGGTGCCATCTCCATAATGTCTTGTCATTGGTCATTCTTGTCAATGGTGTAATCTCCGTAATGTCTTGTCATTGGTCAACCTTGTCGTTGGTGTCATCTCTGTAATGTCTTGTCTTTGGTGTCACTTGTCATTGGTGCCAACCCCATATTGCCTTTTATTGGCCATTCTTGTCATTGGTGTCATCTCTTAGAGCAACTCTTCCTCCATAGTAACTCCTCTTCTTTCTCATTGTAAGTAAATTATAGATTCCATCCAGAAGCAACATTATGTCGTTGAGTTCTTTATGACGAGGGGTAAAGGCTGTCCACTATCCACAGGAGGCTACAGAATGTTTTTGGTGATGGCACCATTGACGAGCAACGTCTTGCCTTTGGTGTCTCTTATCAATGGTGCCATCTCCATAATGTCTTGTCATTGGTCATTCTTGTCAATGGTGTCATCTCCGTAATGTCTTGCCATTGGTAAGTCTTGTCATTGGTCAGTCTTGTCATTGGTCAACCTTGTTGTTGGTGTCATCTCTGTAATGTCTTGTGTTTGGTGTCGCTTTTCATTGGTGTCATGTCCATAATGTCTTGTCATTGGTCATTCTTGTCAATGGTGTAATCTCCGTAATGTCTTGTCATTGGTCAACCTTGTCGTTGGTGTCATCTCTGTAATGTCTTGTCTTTGGTGTCTCTTGTCATTGGTGATATCTCCATAGTGTCTTGTCATTGGTCATTCTTGTCAATGGTGTCATCTCAATATTGTCTTGTCATTGGTGACTCTTGTCAATGGTGTAATCTCCGTAATGACTTGTCATTTGTCAATCTTGTCAAAGGCGTCATCTTCATAACGTCTTGTCATTGGTGTTTCCTGTCAACAGTGTCATCTCTGTAATGTCTTGTCATTGGTCAATCTTGTCAATGGTGTCATCTCCCTGGTGACGTGTAATCTCCACAAACATTCTGTAGCCTTCTGTGGATGTCGGAGAGCCTGCACCCCTCTTTCTTTAAGAACTCAATGAAGTTACGTTGCTTCTTCTTGGAATCCATTATTTACCTGTAATGAAAAAGAAGATGAAAAGTTACTATAGAGGAAGAGTTAGTCTGCCAACATGTGAAATTTGAACCACCTATTTCTGTAAATAATATGTTATGCCCACTTTTGCTTGACTATCAGTACAGCCCTCATGTTTCTAAAGCCAAATCTTTTTTTTTTTTAGTTTTGGATATAGTAGAATGTTTGGTGTTGTGGTGATTATACTCACATGGTAGGTTCTTTTTAAATAAGTTGTGGCAGTCCAAACCATAGTTTAGGGAGTGGCAGCCCACCTTAAATGAATGAAAGAAGGAAAAAGTTCACATAAACATCAGTTGCCCAAACATGGGGTTTTTCCACATCAACGGTTAACTGAAAATGCCGAGCCACCCAGCTCCCTTGTCAGCAGCACCGCTGCTCTTCTTACCAGTCCCTCTGATTGTGTTGCCCACCTCTCCTGGTTCTCTCGACTCACTCAGCTCCCTGTTGCATGGTCCACTCCTGGCCTCTGAATAGGGGTTCTCTTGGCGCCCCAATAGGAGCCGACCTGACTCCTGAGACAACACCTCCTGTCTCCTGGCTACTGTCTGGGGCACCTCTAAACCCCTGTTTGAGACCTACTGTCTCTTGACTCCTGGCTGGGGCACCTCTGATCCCTGTTTGAGACTTCCTATCTTCAATTTGGGAGCTGTCTACAAACTGGGAGCCTTGAGCTATACTACATAGAGTATATAGCAAACCTGCACACCTGTGTACTCACACAGGCCGCAGGCATCCTGTAAAATCTGGACACAAATTGAAAGTTCCATCCCACCCAAGATACTTTGGAACCTTGAAGCTCCAGGCCCCAATCCAGGTTTATAGACCCCAGAGAAAGCCAAGCACTGCTGCTCTTCTTACCAGTCCCTCTGATTGTGTTGCCCACCTCTCCTGGTTCTCTCGACTCACTCCAACAGCTCCCTGTTGCATGGTCCATTTCTGGCCTCTGAATAGGGGTTCTCTTGGCGCCCCAATAGGAGCTGACCTGACTCCTGGGACAAGACCTCCTGTCTCCTGCTTCTGACTGGGGCACCTCTTACCCCTGTTTGAGACCTCCTGTCTCCTGGCTACTGACTGGGGCACCTCTTACCCCTGTTTGAGACCTCCTGTCTCCTGGCTACTGATTGGGGCACCTCTGACTCCTGTTTGAGACCTCCTGTCTCCTGGCTACTGACTGGGGCTCCTCTAACCCCTGTTTGAGACCTCCTGTCTCCTGGCTACTGACTGGGGCACCTCTTACCCCTGTTTGAGACCTCCTGTCTCCTGGCTACTGACTGGGGCACCACTGACTCCTGTTTGAGACCTCCTGTCTCCTGGCTACTGACTGGGGCACCTCTGACTCCTGTTTGAGACCTCCTGTCTCCTGGCTACTGACTGGGGCACCTCTTACCCCTGTTTGAGACCTCCTGTCTCCTGGCTACTGACTGGGGCACCTCTTACCCCTGTTTGAGACCTCCTGTCTCCTGGCTACTGACTGGGGCACCTCTGACTCCTGTTTGAGACCTCCTGTCTCCTGGCTACTGACTGGGGCTCCTCTAACCCCTGTTTGAGACCTCCTGTCTCTTGACTCCTGACTGGGGCACCTCTGATCCCTGTTTGAGACTTCCTATCTTCAATTTGGGAGCTGTCTACAAACTGGGAGCCTTGAGCTATACTACATAGAGTATATAGCAAACCTGCACACCTGTGTACTCACACAGGCTGCAGGCATACAGTAAAATCTGGACACGAATTGAAGGTTCCATCCCACCCAAGATACTTTGGAAACTTGAAGCTCCAGGCCCCAATCCAGGTTTATAGACCCCAGAGAAAGCCAAGCACCGCTGCTCTTCTTACCAGTCCCTCTGATTGTGTTGCCCACCTCTCCTGGTTCTCTCGACTCACTCCAACAGCTCCCTGTTGCATGGTCCATTTCTGGCCTCTGAATAGGGGTTCTCTTGGCGCCCCAATAGGAGCTGACCTGACTCCTGGGACAAGACCTCCTGTCTCCTGCTTCTGACTGGGGCACCTCTTACCCCTGTTTGAGACCTCCTGTCTCCTGGCTACTGACTGGGGCACCTCTTACCCCTGTTTGAGACCTCCTGTCTCCTGGCTACTGACTGGGGCACCTCTGACTCCTGTTTGAGACCTCCTGTCTCCTGGCTACTGACTGGGGCTCCTCTAACCCCTGTTTGAGACCTCCTGTCTCCTGGCTACTGACTGGGGCACCTCTTACCCCTGTTTGAGACCTCCTGTCTCCTGGCTACTGACTGGGGCACCACTGACTCCTGTTTGAGACCTCCTGTCTCCTGGCTACTGACTGGGGCTCCTCTAACCCCTGTTTGAGACCTCCTGTCTCTTGACTCCTGACTGGGGCACCTCTGATCCCTGTTTGAGACTTCCTATCTTCAATTTGGGAGCTGTCTACAAACTTGGAGCCTTGAGCTATACTACATAGAGTATATAGCAAACCTGCACACCTGTGTACTCACACAGGCTGCAGGCATACAGTAAAATCTGGACACGAATTGAAGGTTCCATCCCACCCAAGATACTTTGGAAACTTGAAGCTCCAGGCCCCAATCCAGGTTTATAGACCCCAGAGAAAGCCAAGCACCGCTGCTCTTCTTACCAGTCCCTCTGATTGTGTTGCCCAGCTCTCCTGGTTCTCTCGACTCACTCAGCTCCCTGTTGCATGGTCCACTCCTGGCCTCTGAATAGGGGTTCTATTGGCGCCCCAATAGGAGCTGACCTGACTCCTGGGACAAGACCTCCTGTCTCCTGCTTCTGACTGGGGCACCTCTTACCCCTGTTTGAGACCTCCTGTCTCCTGGCTACTAACTGGGGCACCTCTTACCCTGGTTTGAGACCTCCTGTCTCCTGGCTACTGACTGGGGCACCTCTGACCCCTGTTTGAGATCTCCTGTCTCTTGACTCCTGCCTGGGGCACCTCTGATCCCTGTTTGAGACTTCCTATCTTCAATTTGGGAGCTGTCTACAAACTGGGAGCCTTGAGCTATACTACATAGAGTATATAGCAAATCTGCACACCTGTGTACTCAGTAAAATCCGGACACGAATTGAAGGTTCCATCCCACCCAAGATACTTTGGAACCTTGAAGCTCCAGGCCCCAATCCAGGTTTATGGACCCCCAGAGAAAGCCAAAAACAAAACTTTTTCTGCTCAGAAACGATACTCTGGAACTTTGCATTAAGCCTTAATGTGAATCCTGTTGCATTTTCTCCCACATTTACAAAGTGGTGGGGCCTCACCCTCGACTCGTCACTTGTAGTATAGTATAGTAATAATAGTATAAATACGTGCGTTCCTAGTATTATGAACATTACCTTTGTGTTGATATTATGTTAGTTTTTACCCTTTCTTTTTCTAGTGACCAATCTAATATTTTTGGAAGGTTATGGAAACAATGCCCCCCCTCCTCGAGTAAGGTGGTAATCTCCAGGATGGTGTATATTTTTTTTCTTTTCTTTAAAACATTACGCTAATTTAGTGGCTTTTCCAACACACCCTTTTTTGTCTGGAGTGATATCCTCGGCTTCCTCCTCCCTCTCGGACAATGATATCTAGTGAAAACAATGTTTACATTTGTTGTACTTACACCAGGGAAAATATAGCAACAAGGGCTTTTGCCGGGTAATTCGATCCGGGATTCGGAGCTCTCAGCCCCCGCTGGTGAAAGATACGGCCTTGGACAATCCTTAATGGATCGGTATTTTTGTGAAATTTCTGCTATTTTGGTGAAGGCTAAATTAACACCAAATGCTGTTACAATGTTGCTATTTTAACACTGTGAAAACATATGGGCCAGCGGTAATGGTTTAACAACATAAACTTAATGCTAAAAAAAAAATAAAAACACCAACGCTTCCAAAGTAGGGTGTACTCACTCAGCAACCTGCTAATTCTGTCCAGAAAAAAAATGGCAACTTTGAGAAAGTAAAAATATTCTTCTCATACGGCTTAAAGTGAATTTAAACCCAAGAACAAACATGTAATATATTGCCGCTTACCAGTTTTTCATTTTTATATTTTTTTTATTTTTAGTTTTTAGATCAGATATTATTATTTTTAGTTTAATTACGCATTTCATTTTTTTTTCAAAGAAATACATAAAGGTAGGTAAAGTGTGACAGTACACAAATATCGACCAAACATAAAAAATAAAATAATTACAAATAATATTTAATGAATTAAACTGTCTGAGCCTTCAACTTTTCCTCTGTGTGTCACAGCCCCGCCTCTCATACCGTCAGTGCCTCCTACTCTTCTTCTGTGTGTCACAGCCCCGCCTCCCATACCGTCAGAGCCTCCTACTCTTCTTCTGTGTGTCACAGCCCAGCCTCCCATACCGTCAGAGCCTCCTACTCTTCTTCTGTGTGTCACAGCCCCGCCTCCCATACCGTCAGAGCCTACAACTCTTCTTCTGTGTGTCACAGCCCCACCTCCCATACCGTCAGAGCCTCCTACTCTTCTTCTGTGTGTCACAGCCCAGCCTCCCATACCATCAGAGCCTCCTACTCTTCTTCTGTGTGTCACAGCCCCGCCTCCCATACCGTCAGAGCCTACAACTCTTCTTCTGTGTGTCACAGCCCAGCCTCCCATACCGTCAGAGCCTCCTACTCTTCTTCTGTGTGTCACAGCCCCGCCTCCCATACCGTCAGAGCCTACAACTCTTCTTCTGTGTGTCACAGCCCCACCTCCCATACCGTCAGAGCCTCCTACTCTTCTTCTGTGTGTCACAGCCCCGCCTCCCATACTGCCAGAGCCTCCTTCTCTTCCTCTGTGTGTCACAGCCCCGCCTCCCATACCGTTAGAGCCTCCTACTCTTCCTCTGTGTGTCACAGCCCCGCCTCCCATACTGTCAGAGCCTCCTACTCTTCCTCTGTGTGTCACAGCCCCACCTCCCATACCGTCAGAGCCTCCTACTCTTCTTCTGTGTGTCACAGCCCCGTCTCCCTTACCGTCAGAGCCTATTACTCTTCTTCTGTGTGTCACAGCCCTGCCTCCCATACTGCCAGAGCCTCCTTCTCTTCCTCTGTGTGTCACAGCCCCGCCTCTAATACTGTCTGAGCCTCCTACTCTTCTTCTGTGTGTCACAGCCCCGCCTCCAATACTGTCAGAGCCTCCTACTCTTACTCTGTGTGTCATAGCACCGCCTCCCATACTGTCTGAGCCTCCTACTCTTCCTCTGTGTGTCATAGTACCTCCTCCCATACTGTCTGAGGCTCCTACACTTCCTCCTGCATGTCACAGCCCCGCCTTCCATACTGTCTGAGCCTCCTACACTTCCTCCTACATGTCACAGCCCCGCCTTCCGTACTGTCTGAGCCTCCTACGCTTCCTCCTGAATGTCACAGCCCCGCCTCCCATACTGTCTGAGCCTCCTACACTTTCTCCTGCATGTCACAGCCCCGCTTTCCGTACTGTCTGAGCCTCCTACACTTGCTCCTGCATGTCACAGCCCCGCCTTCCATACTCTCTGAGCCTCCTACTCTTCCTCTGTTTATCGCAGCCTTGCTACCAATATTATCAGACAATGCTGTGTAAATCTTAGGACTGGATGGACAGAAATGCAAATCCTTTGGCAGGCAAAATCACTTACTTATAAGTATTTTATCTGTGTATTCAGTTGTTTCCCTGGAGTTCACCTTTAAGGAACACCATTACATGATACATTATATAAAATAATTATCTGCAGTGAGGTTGAGTATTCTCTCCTAAGCCCCAATTAAATGAAGCTTTAATTAAAGGATAACGTATGTATTCAGATGCAGACTCCTATCCTCTCTCCCCGTGCGATCGGCGTCATGTGTCAGGCATCTGAATGACTTTGCGGGCTGAATAGGCCTTGCGGAGATTCCGCTTGTAACTTTGGTGATGCCATTGGCAAGCCCCGTCCTTCTTCTCAGTAATGGCGCTTCTTATCACGCCGTAGAAAATGGGATTCTAATTAGCTACTAAGCCATCTCCGATCTCATTATGGCCCTCGCATATTGACCCCGCTAATCACATGTCCCTTCCATTGTCCCTGGCCGCCCATTCATACAGTTACTTTAAAGTTGCAAGGCGCACGCCTTATGTCAGTCCATCAAACTTCCTCTTTTAGGCATCATTAAATGTTAACTAGATGTAGATTAAAAAGGTGACAAATGCCGGTTTAGGAGACGGCGCTGAGTGAATGGTATATATGGTTTGAATTAACGGGGGTGACAGTTGCTTAGAAATGGAGGCCATTCGGTTTTAAATAGCTCCATCTAATTGTCTTACATTTCTTTACATTGTAACGGCGGATTTTAATCGGAGCTGCAGATAAAATAGATCATTAATTGGCTCTGTGCTTAGTACGGGTGTCATTTGGATTGTCAGTGGGCAATTTTTGTGTTCTGAGGGGTAGAGGGGTATTAGATGGGGATGGGACAATTAGAGGTCCACTTTGCTCATAACTGGAGTGACAGCCATGGTCCAAAGCATTTCTTATACTTCTTAGTAGCTCAACTGGTGAGATTTTTCCAGTTGAGTTCCCAGCTTCGCCAACTTGCATAGGACATTTTTAAAGGCATCCACCACAGTCTTTCCTCGACCTGTTTAACACAGAGGAGCCCTTGAAATACCTCTCCAGTCTCAAGGGATCCCTGCTAAAAATGACTTTATCTACAACTCATGATAAGTTAGTGTGAGGGTCAGTGGGAAGAATGCTTCCTACACTTGTAGTTATTGGGAATAATTACCCCCTTACAGATAGCCAGGGCTTTTTTTCAGCGGGAACGCGGGGGAACGCAGTTCCGGCACCTCCAGGACTGACTGTATGTAATGGCAAAGGGTGCTGGGGTGTGCTGCAGGGTCTATTGATAATAACTGCTGGGGGATCTATTCTAACTGGAAGGGATATATTTTTGCAGGGGGTCTGTTGTTACTGAGGTCTATTGTTGCTGCTGTGGGATCTATTGTTGCTGGGGTGGGTCTTATGTTGCTGGGGGTCAGTTGTTGCTGGGAGAGATCTACTGTTGAGGGAGGGGCCTATTGATGCTGGCTGTAGGGAGATACGTTGTTGTTGCTGCTGGGAGTCTATTGTTGTTGAGGGGGAAATTTTGTTGCGTGTGGTCCATTGTTGTTAGAGGGATCTATTGTTGCTGGCTGCAGGGGATTTATTTTACTGCTTTTCTTGTTATCATTCCCAAATTCCATACACATTACTTAACACCACAAAATGATACTTGGTCCTGTATTGTCTGAAAGGGCAGTATTGGGAGGTGGGTAAGGGATGGAACCAAGGAACGGTGCTTGGAGGTGGGTAGGTGGCGGAGAAAAGAGGTACCTCTAAAAGAGGGAGTTCCTGCACCTATTCTCTGAGAAAAAAAGCCCTGCAGATAGCTAAAAATGGTCAGTGGTGTCTGTGGGAAATTATCTCAGAGGCAGAACTTGCTCATTGCTCAAAGAACCCCTAACAACCTCTGGAGGAAACTTAGGGTTCTATGGTACCTTGGTTGAGAAACCCTCATAGAGGTCATATGCTATAGGTCAGGGATCTTCAAACTATGGCCTTCCAGTTGTTCAGGAACTACAATTCCCATCATGCCTAGTCATGTCTGTAAATGTCAGAGTTTTACAATGCCTCATGGGATAGGTAGTTCTACCACAGCTGAAGGGCCATCGTTTGAGGATCCCTGCTATACTTTCCTAATTATTCCAGTCTGTATACAGCTCTTTCAGACTTATTGACCATCATTAGTGCAATGTATGGAAACCATGGCCTCCATAGAGTAGAACTTGGGACCCAACGAGGCAGAATACCCATACCGTATAGATCATACTGTCCTAATTATATCACAGTATAGCCCTTATAGTATAGGTCATACTCTCCTATTTATTCCAATCTGCATACAGCTGTTTAAAGCTTTTTGGCCCCCCCATCGATTTCATGCCAAATGGGACCTTTACAGTAAAATCTGTGCTTCCCGGGGGATGCCTCTGAATCCCCCTACATTACTATGCACACATCCAAGCGGGAACCCCCCGAACACATCCGCATTTGTGGACTGATACCCTGCTTAAGCATACTGATACATCTAGGACGCCTTGATGACCATTAGAGATACCCTATTGCTTTATTGATCTATTCAATATGCTCTTTATTTGATACTCTGGCTCTTCCTCTCTTTACCTCCTCACTATGCCTATCTAAGCCACATAGGCGTGCGCAGCCTATTGCATTAGGGTGTGCACCCCAAAGCTCAAACACACATGCATGTATATATATATATATATATATATAGAGCAGTGATGGCGAACCTTGGCGTGAGACGGTCAGAGACTGCCGACATGATACAGGAGATGGTCAGAGACTGAGGACATGATACAGGAGATGGTCAGAGACTGCAGACATGATACAGGAGATGGTCAGAGACTGCAGACATGATACAGCAGATGGTCAGAGACTGCAGATGTGATACAGGAGATGGTCAGAGACTGCAGATGTGATAGAGGAGATGGTCAGAGACTGCAGACGTGATACAGTAGATGGTCAGAGACTGCAGACATGATACAGGAGATGGTCAGAGACTGCAGACATGATACAGGAGATGGTCAGAGACTGCAGACATGATACAAGAGATGGTCAGAGACTGCAGACATGGTACAGGAGATGGTCAGAGACTGCAGACATGATACAGGAGATGGTCAGAGACTGCAGATGTGATACAGGAGATGGTTAGAGACTGCAGATGTGATACAGGAGATGGTCAGAGACTGCAGATGTGATACAGGAGATGGTCAGAGACTGCAGATGTGATACAGGAGATGGTCAGAGACTGCAGACATAATACAGGAGATGGTCAGAGACTGCAGACATAATACAGGAGACGGTCAGAGACTGCAGACATGGTACAGGAGATGGTCAGAGACTGCAGACATGATACAAGAGATGGTCAGAGACTGCAGGCGTGATACAGGAGATGGTAAGAGACTGCAGACATGATACAAGAGATGGTCAGAGACTGCAGACATAATACAGTAGATGATCAGACACTGAGGACGTGATACAGGAGATGGTCAGAGACTGCAGACATGATACAGGAGATGGTCAGAGACTGCAGACATGATACAGGAGATGGTCAGAGACTGCAGACATGATACAAGAGATGGTCAGAGACTGCAGACATGATACAAGAGATGGTCAGAGACTGCAGACATGATACAAGAGATGGTCAGAGACTGCAGACATGATACAAGAGATGGTCAGAGACTGCAAACGTGATACAGGAGATGGTCAGAGACTGCAGACATGATACAGTAGATGGTCAGAGACTGCAAACGTGATCCAGGAGATGGTCAGAGACTGCAGACATGATACAGGAGATGGTCAGAGACTGAGGACATGATACAAGAGATGGTCAGAGACTACAGACATAATACAGTAGATGATCAGAGACTGAGGACGTGATACAGGAGATGGTCAGAGACTGCAGACATGATACAGGAGATGGTTAGAGACTGCAGACATGATACAAGAGATGGTCAGAGACTGCAGACATGATACAGTAGATGGTCAGAGACTGCAAACGTGATACAGGAGATGGTCAAAGACTGCAGACATGATACAGTAGATGGTCAGAGACTGCAGACATGATACAGTAGATGGTCAGAGACTGCAGACATGATACAGGAGATGGTCAGAGACTGCAGACATGATACAGCCCATCTGACCCTCCTAGATGGGAGGGGGGTCAATGGCACTCATGATATGATTAACCACTTCCCCCTGTGACGCTGACCCCCCTTTACTCCCTCTCTCTTTCCCTTTTATATCTTTCCTCAGTTTTACCCTCCTCTCACACCCCTTCCTATCCTCCCCCTCCCCTGCCTTTCCCCCCCTTTCTTTTCAATCTCCATAGTACCCCCTACCTCCCTTTACCACCCCCCTAGTTTTCTAGGGCTCAATCCCCTACAGTTTCTGTTGCTATTTCTATGCTAATCTACAGATATCACATGTTTGTTGGGTCCTATACGTGCTTCCTTTCTTTGTTACAGTTGTTTTGTTTTCATGTTTTCCTGTGATTATTGTACACATTGAAAACCCAATAAAATATTATATAAAAAAAAAAAAAAAAAAAAGCTTTTTGGCCATCATCAATCCAGTACTGGGAAGAATTACCCCGTACAGATTAACTAAACCGTTACGCGTTACCCATACACAGGGATTTTTTTCTCAGAGAATAGGTGCAGGTACTCCCCGCTTCTGAGTCACCCCTTGTCTCCACCCCCTACCCACCTCCTCTGAGCGCTGTCCTTTGGTTCCACCCTCTACCACCCACCAGTACCCCCCTTTTAGAGAATACAGAACCAAGTATCATGTCGTGGTTCTAGATCATTTCTATGGAATTTGTTAATGATAACTATAAAAGCAGTAAAATTGATCCCCTGGAATCAGCAACAATAGACCCCCCCCCAAACAATAGATCCCCTCAGCAACAATAAATCTTCCTCTGCAACAATTGCCCCCCCCCCCCTCATAAATCTTCCCCTGCAACAATAGACCCTCCCCAACGACAATAGCCCCCCCAGCAACAATAGTTCCCTCAAGCAACAAAAAATCCTCCACTGCAACAATAGCCCCACCCACAACAAAATGCCCTCCAGCAACAATAGATTCACCCCCAACAACAATAGATCCCCCAGCAGCCAGCATCAATAGGCCCTTCAGCTCACCCCGCTGACCCCAGCACCCCTTTCCCATTGCATACATTTAGACTGGAGGTGCAGGAACTGCGTTCCCCCGCGTTCCCGCTGAAAAAAAGCCCTGCCCATACAGATAGCTAAAAAGATGAATGGTGTCAGTGGGAACTTATCTGGGGGGCAAACATTGCTCAATCGCTCATGGAACCCCTTGCAACCTCTGGAGGAACGCTATTTGGAACCCTGGTTGAGAAACCCTATATTGCAACTGGTTTACACTTTGAAGCATATAGAAGCACGCCTGGCGGTGCCACTAGATGGGGTAGGATGTAATTAAAAGTCTACTAGGCCTAAAATTGGAGTGATGCTCACAGTTTAAAGCAACCATTTTTTTCTTATGCTTTGTAGTTGCTCAACAGGTGAGATCACTCCAATTGAGTTCCCAAGAACATCCACCTGCATAAGACGCTGTGTGGACTGACAAGTGTCATGGTATATTTTATCTACTTTACACTTAGAAGAATATTGAAGCAAGCATGGGGGTTCCACTAAATAGGGGGAGGCAGAAATAATGCTCTACTTTGCCCAAAGGAAGAGTTACAGCCATGGTCCAAAGCAGCCACTCATTTCCTTTACTTCTTTAGCTCAACTGGTGAGATCCTTCTAAGTGAGTACCCAGCTCCACCAACCTGCAGAGGAGACTGTGAGTGGGTTGTGCAGTCACCACAATCTATTGTATCTAGTTTACACTGTGAAGAATATAGAAGCAAACCTTGGGGTGCTACTAGCTGGGGTAGGGGATAATTAAAAGTCCACTCCGCCCAAAATTAAAGTGACGGCCATGGTCCAAAGCAGCCATTCGTTCCTTATACTTCTTAGTGGCATCGTCCCAATTGAGTTTCCAACTCCACCCACCTACATAGGACACTGTAAGGGGGCCTTGGACCTGCCACAATTTACTTTATCTGATTTACACTGTGAAGAATATAGAAGCAAACCTGGGGGTGCTACTAGCTGGGGTAGGGGATAATTAAAAGTCCACTCTGCCCAAAATTAAAGTGACGGCCATGGTCCAAAGCAGCCATTCGTTCCTTATACTTCTTAGTGGCATCGTCCCAATTGAGTTTCCAACTCCACCCACCTACATAGGACACTGTGAGGGCGTCTTCTTGGACCTGCCACAGTTTACTTTATCTGATTTACACTGTGAAGAACACGGAAGCAAGCCTGAGGGTCCATGTAATGTGATGGGGTTTATAAATAGTCAAGCTATGCCTATATAATGCGCAAAACAAATTTTACCTGTGGGCCCAACCTCAGCCTCCTGATCTAATGCGAGCAATTACACCCAACCACCATCATGTCTCATTCACATCAGCCCCACTGGCAGGGGCAGACTGGCAACTTTCGGCCCAGGGGGAAAGTTCAAACCAGAGGCCCAGCGATTCAGCCACTCTCCCTCTTCCGGGCTTTCTAACCCCCATTCCAGGCTTAAACTCTGCTCCAGGTACTCTCTACTCACTGGCTGAATCTGGGTTTCTGACCTGGCCAGCAGGGGGCGGTTGGAGGAAGCTGGGACAGCTTGGTTGGGGCTGGAGGAGAGTCTCCAGTGGGGCATGGAACTGGCCTCTGCTCAGACACAGTTTAGACCATTCATGCTGGGGGGGAGGGAGCCCTGCGCTGTGTCCTTGTCTTCAACCCCCACTCAGTAGGTCAGCAGAAGGAATTTTTACTTCTCTTCCCCAGAAAACTTTAGGCATGTCTGGCAGAAGCAGTGCAGTCTTTTTACAGGGCATCAGAATGGCCCAGGGGGCAATTGCCCCCCTGCCCCCTGGCCCAGTCCTCCCCTGCCCACTGGGTTGCGTTGGTAAGAATTATCCAACACAGTCCCAAAGCTTGGACAAGGCAGTTTGCCCAATGTCTATTGCTTCTGTTCACACAACCATGTTGCATTAGTGTGAAATAGGACATGTTGCATTTTGCATACCGACGCTTTCTAATGCTTTGGATCACACTGCCGTGTGTGTGTTAAGTGTCGTAAAGTTGAATACAGTTTTTAGAAAAAGCAACATGTTGTATAACAACCTATTGAAATGTGTATGCACAAGGCACGCCATTGTGCGCACGTTATGTACACCTTAGTGAGCATCTGTCGGTGTGAATAAGCCCTGAGTTTAAAAGAGATATTTACTTATATTGGTCACAAAAAATGAGTTGTAAGATTAGCAGAGTTCCAGTTCAGTCTTCATGGGGGCCCTATATCTGACAGAGTTGTCACGCTGCAGGGCACAGAGTTTTGACGGTTCACTGATGATGGCATGGCCTCTTATTAGCAATCTGTGAACCCCCAAATCAGTACAGTTCCTGTTTTATGGTGTTCGAAGATACAACTCGTGAGCTTGTCAGTGCACTGTACCGTCTAAATTTGGGTGATGTTCGGGAAACAGTAACTTATCAGCTTGTCAGTGCACTCTACCTTCCAAATTTGGGTGATGTTCTGGTAATAACGACTCACCCACTTGTCAGTGCACTCTACCTCCCAAATTTGGGTGATGTTCAGGTAACAACGACTCATCCGCTTGTCAGTGCACTGTACCTTCCAAATTTAGGTGATGTTCATGAAACAACAACTCACCTGCTTGTCGGTGCACTGCATCTTTCAAATTTTGGTGATGTTCAGTAAACAGCAACTCACCTGCTTGTCAGTGCAGTGTACTTTCCAAATTTGGGTGATGTTCATAAAATATTGACTCACTTCCTTGCCAGTACACTCTACCTTCCAAATTTGGGTGATTTTCTTTTTTTTTTTTTTTTTTTTTTTTTTTTTTTTTTTTTTTTTCAAATAAAGTTTTTATTGAAATTTTCCAAAATAACAGAATAGCCAAGGTTCAGCAAAACAACATCTAAACGGTTGACTTGAAAACTGCTATTTAAAACAAGAGAACCAGAAAAGACTGATAAATCCAAACAAATTACCATAGTGATTAGGGAAGGATAGCAGTGAAGGGGGGGGGGGTAAGGGGAGAAATGGAGGAGGAGGGATATTGGAAGTTAGGACTGTAGAAGAAGAGGCGGGGGGGGAGGGAAGGGTTGGGAAAGGCAAGGCAAGTAATAACGAGGAGGGGAGAAGGTAAGGTGGTAGGGTAAGGTGGAAACCTATGAAGAAATATAGGAGGAACGCAATCACACCTGAAAAGTAACCAAAATATCAAGCATTATGTTGCATTCCTAGGGTCCCATATAGTTGAAATAGAGACGGGAATGGCACTCCCAGGAGCACTCTACATCATGAACGTGTAAAGTGCCGGTGCACGATGGAGTGCACCCACACTTTAGGGCACAACAGGTTAGGGGCACTCAGGCTAAAGTCACTCATCAGCTACCGGCAAGCGTATTAAAGTCCATCTCAGACTCAAAGATGGGCAACGTATGAGGGCTATAACACAGTAAGTTAAGGGCATTGCGGAATGGCTGGTGTAGATGAATTTGTAGGCAGACTGGAGTCAGATAAAGATTTTGAAAGAGTTGCTTGGAAAAAAGAGTCTATCCAGGAGGAGCAGGAGTATGTTGGGTATTCGATAGTGATGTATGTGTCCCATTTCATGAAGAATTTACTATTGAGGCCTGTGAAAATCCGAGCATCGATGGTGTCTCTATTGAGGAGCTTCGTAAGTTCCGAAGTGACCTCTTGCAGGGTAGGAGGGCTGTAATTAATCCAGTTATGAAGTATGGCTCTCCTGGCTACCATGTAGTAGGTAGACAGCCAAGCTTTATTTGCGGAAAGAATTTCGGTTTGGGTCTTGGCTAAGCCCAGTGAACAACCATCTAGGCAACCAAACAGCAGTAAAAGCGGGTGTCCAGTCGGTGTAAGGCCTGTGATCCGTTGGGCATATCTTTCCACCTCCTTCCAGAATTTCGATGTGGCGGGACAGGACCAAAACCTGTGAGATAAAGTTGGTCTGTTAGTCAAGCACCATGCACATTTTTGCGGAGCATTGGCGGTGGGGGAGAAAGTGAAGGGAGAATAAGCCCGGTGGACTATTTTCAGTTGCTGTTCCTTCCAGAACTCATTGGTTATGATAGAGCAAGTAGACCTGTATCCTGCCAGGATGCAGGATGACAGGTTTGCAAAGTGAAAGTCCTTTTCCCAAGGTGATGTAAATGGCGATGCTTTTTGCAGAAGACGGTGGCGTTGGAGTGGCTTGTATATGTTAGAAATACTTGGCTTGGGAATGCCCACGAGTGTGTCCAATAGAGAGGGTTTAAGGCTCTTGGCGAGATCTCGGCAGAGATGGGAAGCAAAGGTAATGGCCTGATGCACATGGAGAAAATCAGAAAGCGGAATGTGGAACTTGAAGCAGATCTCCTGCAGGGGGAGAGGGCGGCCGGAGGATGTATCAAAAAGTTGGGCAAAGTTCCTTAGGTCGAGCAAAGTCCAGCGCAGGAATGGAGCATATTGGAGAGGTTGAGGGAACATAGGATGACCTACTATGGGTAGGTATCTTGAAAATCTGGTAGATAAATTAAGATATTTACACGTTTCTCTCCAGGCAATTATAGTGTCTCTGAGGAGCAGGTTGTTTTTGAGTGTAGCTGGCAGAGCTGAAAGGGAGCAGTGCAGGAGAGCCCCCAGGGTGTAAGGGGCAACCATTTGCTTTTCTACATCTAAATTTGAGAAGTGGGAATGGCCCGACACCCAATCTAAACCTATTCGGAGAAGACAGGCTACATTGTAAAGTCTGATATCGGGGATGTTTGCCCCACCTTCACATTTTGGTAGAAACAATTTTTTGAGAGCAATTCGAGGTCGCTTTCCCCTCCAGAGGAACTTTTGGAGTGATTGATATAGGAGTTGTGTGTCTTTGTGTTTTAATAATAGTGGGATCGTTTGCAATGGGTATAGGAGTTTTGGGAAGCACATCATCTTGAAGAGATGACATCTACCCAACAAAGACAATGGCAACCCAGACCACGCTTCCAACTTTTTTGTGATGTCCTTAAGTACCGGTGGGAAGTTTAAAGTGTATATAGATGAGGGGGTTTTACCTATGTTAATTCCAAGATATTTAATGTGACTTTTGGTAATCTTAAATACGGACTCCGACGCCCAGGGGGGTGGATCAGTTCGTCCGAGAGGCAGTATTTCACTCTTGGAAAAATTAATTTTCAGTCCCGCGCAAGAACGGAAGGTTGTAAAGATGTTATGGATTAGAGGGATGTCTTTGGCAGGATTCGAGGTGAAGATGAGGATATCATCGGCAAACATGGCTGACCTCACTTCCTGATCTCCCACTCGCACACCGTGTAGACCAGTGTGAGCTGTCAGCAAACGGGATAACGGCTCAATGGCCAAATTAAATAACAGGGGGGAAAGGGGGCAGCCCTGTCGGGTTCCTTTAAAAAGGGAAAAGGATGCAGATGAGTGGCCATTCGTGATGACCATAGCATTAGGGGAAGAATACATAGATTTAATGAGATGCAGAAAAGGCCCGTCGAATCCTAGTTCACCCAACACTTTAAAAAGCCACGTGAAGTTGACATTATCGAAGGCCTTCTCTGCATCTAGCGTAATAATGGCCATGTCATGTAGAGGGTTTGATTTTGCCATTTCCAGTACAGAAAGGACTTTCCTGATGTTAGAGGTCGCCGAGCGTCCTTTCGTGAACCCGGCTTGAGCCGGGTGGATAATGTCCGGCATAATTTTCGCCAGTCTGTTTGCGATGATTTTTGAGAGTAGTTTGGAATCTAGGTTTAAAAGAGATATGGGTCGGTAAGATCCAGGTTCCAGAGGATCCTTGCCTGGTTTAGGAATCAGTTTAATATGGGCTTGGTAACCAGAGGGTAGGTAGGGACCGCCATTTAGGATATTTTGATACACCGCCGTCAAAGTCGGGGAGATTACGTCCGAGATAAGTTTAAAAAAATCAGAGGTATACCCGTCCGGGCCGGGTGATTTGCCAGGGGAGAGAGCGTGGATAGTAGCGGAGACCTCCTCAATTGTGATGGGGGCATTGAGCTCTGATAGGGCAGCAGGAGCCATCCTGGGGAGCGAAATTCCCCCCAGGAAAGTGTCCGCCGTCTGTGGGTCAATGTGTTCTGGGCCGTACAGGGAGGAGTAGAAATCGTGCATCGTCTGAGAGATGTCCTCCTGTGATACACAAATCTCGCCTCTAGAATTTTTGATTTTAGCAATGTGCGTTGGGGTGTATTGAGATTTACAAAGCTGAGCTTAAAGTTTCCCGGATTTATTACCAAATTTGTGTAGTGCAAGGTCTTGAAGGGAGTGCCGAAAACTTTCTGACAATTCAGCCCAATGGTCAAAGTCTTGTTTCGCTTTTTTCCATTCAGTTCTATGAGTAAACGTGTTAGAGAGGGAAAGGTTAGCTTGTGCTCGTCTCAAAGTGTCGCTGGCTTGATGGTATCGGGCTGAGGTCTGTCTTTTATAAGCCGTACTAAAAGCGATTATGTGGCCTCGCAGGACCGATTTTCCCGTTTCCCACAGGAGATTCGGATCATGTGCATGTTGCGCGTTGTCGTTCAAAAAGTCTGTCCAGACCTTTTTCAGAAGGGACTGCAATTCTACGTTTTTGGCCAGGAAGGAGGGGAACCGCCATGTTCTAGTGGGATTAGGCGAGCGGGAATCGGAGTATACAAGAGAAATTGGAGCGTGGTCCGAAATCGCCATGTCCCCAATTAGGGGAATGGATGACCTCTGGAGGGAAAAGCGATTGCAGAAAAAGTAGTCAATGCGAGATAAGCTATCGTGCGGGTGGGAAAAAAATGAGTATTCTCTGCCTAGCGGGTTGGCTTGACGCCAGATATCAGTCAGGTCTAGAGAAGCCGCAAAATCAGGTAGGTAAAGTGGCTGTAACTGATGGGAGGAAAGTTTGCCCTGATCCCTAGACCTGTCTTCTAGGGTATCCATCACCGAATTGAAGTCCCCCCCCACCAAAAGAGGGAGGTGGGCTATGGGGGCTAGGGAGGAGGTAAGAGATTGAAAGTATGATTTGGAGGGGGAATTTGGGGCATACACATTTGCTAAAGCCAGAGTGGAGTCTCTGATCTTAAGGGTCAAAGTGAGCAACCTGCCTTCGTTATCAGTATGTTCTGCAACAATTTCACAAGGCAGGCCTTTGTGAATCAGTGTAATAACCCCCGCCTTATGGTTGACTGCCGCAGATCCGCGAACCTGTCCTACCCAAGTTTTGTGCATACGATGGAAATCAGAGGAAGGGAGGTGAGTTTCCTGCAAAATGGCAATGTCTGCCTTTAGTCTTTTTAAGTGTCGTAGTATCGCCATTCTCTTATGGGGGGAGCGGAGCCCTTTGACGTTCCATGATATTATTTTGACATCAAGGAGGGTCAAACAGGAGGGGAATACATAGTTGCATGGTTAATAATAGCTGAGAGGGGAGGGAGTCTGCGTGGTGCCGTGGCCTAGGGTGAGTGCCAATCTTAGTAGTAGAGCCTGTCTTCTGCCGGAATAGACACAGATAGGTGTTCCCAATAAAAAACGAACATATAATAAGGATATAAAGCAAAAGAAATACAAATAAACGTACCATAGAAGTCTGGGACTTCGCTTTCTTCCTGACAAGCCGCATCACACCAGCACGGCGTTACCGGAACTAGCAGGCAATGGGCCAGCTCCCGCGACAAAGCCCTCTTGTGGGAGAACCGGAAGTCGCCGGGTCCAGACATGGCGAGCCAGATAAAAACTCTGGGACCTCCGCGTAGCTACGGCCGCAACCTCACTGGAACCTGAGTGGTGTCCAGTAAGGCCCGTCCGGCAAGGCAAGTGTGGGGAGATGCTGGTTGCAACAAGAAACAACAAGTGGTAAGAAAACCATATACCAGTAAAAACAAAGATAAATCAATAAGATAACATGAAGCTAACATCAGGTATGAGCACTTGAAAACTGCAAAATCTGTGAAGAAGCCAAGAATTTTAATTTTAATTTTACCCCAGGAAGGGATCATAGGAGGAAGGATAACAACGCCCTAACAATGAGAACTCAGGAGCAGGTTACAGAGCAGGGGTCATCCGGGCATTATGTCAAAAGCCTTAACCACAATCCTGGGGGGTAGTAGAGCCAATGTATTTCGAGTGACACATCCCATATGAGGGAGCATCATGTATCCAGTCAGCGCTGACGGTCTCCATTTGATTTGTGCGCATATCTTGCTCTTTTAGATGAATCCTTCCGTGGATTACGTGCGTCCCTGGCTCCCAAAGAAGGGGAGACAGGGAACGAATCCTGGGTCTCCATAGCCACCTGCATGTGCGCTTGGAGGAATTCAGAAGCCTCGTCAGGGTGTGTAAAAGACTTAGAATCTCCCGCAGGGGTATTAAATCTCAATGTCGCAGGGTAGGCCAAGGTAAATTTAATACCTTTATGGTACAGTGCGGAACAGAGTGGCTGAAAAGCCTTTCGTCGCCTTGCGACTTCTTGCGAATAATCCGCAAATAAAAGCAGCTTGTGGCCCTCCAATTGCAACGCTTTGGCATTGCGGTACGATTTAAGAATGGCATTCCTGTCAGCATAATTTAGAAAACGCACGATCACCGGGCGCGGTGAGCGCCTATCATTGGAAGGCGGACCCAGTCTATGTGCTCTTTCTACTGTGCATGGTGTTGTAATCCCCAGTGCCTGGGGAATGCGATTTGAGCACATGTCAGGCAGAGTAGCAGCTGTAACAGACTCGGGGATTCCTATGATTCGCAAGTTATTTCTGCGCGAGCGATTCTCGAGATCTTCCAGCTTATCCAATATGTATTGTTGAGTCTGTGCCGTTTTTTGGTCATTGGATAGATTTGATTGGACCTCGTCCTCTACCTCAGATAGTCTGTGCTCTAAGTCTGTGAGCCTCCGAGCCTGCTCCCCCACCTCCCTGCGGATCTGTGTAATGCCATCCGTGACAGCCTTGTCCACTGCAGCTGTGATGGTGGGCAGCATCAGAGCGGCCACTGCCTGGGCTATGCGAGTGTATTGATCCTCTGAACATGGGAGAGCCGCAGCCATAGGAACCGGGGGGGCCGGGGAGCCTGCGTGTTGTTGAGAGGTGGCCGCGGCCATGTTGGCTGCATGTGAGGCGGGAGAGTCCGCCTCCGAGCGGATCTCTCCAGGGCTCGGAGCGCCGTGGGTTACGAAGCGGTCCATACCTGGTGTGTCCCCTGAAGTGTAGGAGGTGGAAGAGGTGCGAGCCGCCGATCGCGGGAGCTAGTAAGCCGGATCTTTTAGTCTGATGTTTCCCGGAGCCGCCGTTACAGCCGCCTAGCTCATCAGGCGCCGGAACCGGAAGTTGCTTGGGTGATTTTCAGTAAACAATGACTCACCTGCTTGTTGGTGCACTGTACCTTCCAAATTTGGGTGATTTTCAGTAAACAATGACTCACCTGCTTGTTGGTGCAGTGTACCTTCCAAATTTTGGTGGTGTTCATTAAACAACAACTCACCTGCTTGTCAGTGCACTGTACCTTCCAAAATTGGGGGAGGTTTATGAAACAGCGACTCACCTGCTTGTCGGTGCACTGTACCTTCCAAATTTAGGTGATGTTCAGGAAACAATAACTCACCTGCTTTTCAGTGCATTCTGCCTTCCAAATTTGGGTGATGTTCATGAAACAACGACTCATCTGCTGGTTGGTGCACAGTACCTTCCAAATTTGGGTGATGTTCATGAAACAATGACTCACCTGCTTTTTGGTGCACTCTACCTTCCAAATTTGGGTGATGTGCAGGAAGCAACGACTCACCAACTTGTTGGTGCACTGTACATTTCAAATTTGGGTAATGTTTAGGAAACAATGACTCACCTTCTTGTCAGTGCACTCTACCTTCCAAATTTGGGTGATGTTCAAGAAACGACTCACAGGCTTGTCAGTGCACTGTACCTTCCATATTTTGGTGAGGTTCATGAAACAACGACTCACCTGCTTGTCAGTGCACTCTACCTTCCTTATTGTGGTGAGGTTCATGAAACAACAAACTCACCTGCTTGTCAGTGCACTGTACCTTCCAAATTTTGGTGAGGTTCATGAAACAACGAACTCACCTACTTGTTGGTGTAGTGCATCTTTCAAATTTGGGTGGGGATCCAGAAGCAACGACTCATCAGCTTGTCAGTGCACTGTACCTTCCAAATTTGGGTGTTATTGAGTTGCAACATGTGCTATTGTAATGGCAGACTGATGGTAGTTTATCAGGCGCAACATCTTTACCTTCATGATGAGAATTCTCCGCTGATGGCGGTCTGTGAGCAATATATACAATACTGCAGACTTTACTCTCTGTTTATTATTGTGGTGTCTATGGTTCCATAGCATCAATGTAATTGTTTGCAGAAAATAGGTAATTCTTCGCGCACGGGATTTTAGGCGGCGTCTTTTACGCTACGTGCATCTGAGTCTACACACCTGCTGCTGGTAACACAGCGTTGTCCATGATGATCGCTCTTTTATATAAAGTGTATTTTTGTTTTTGTTGTTTTTTTTTTTCCTACACAATGCTGCATCTGCAACTGTGCGCTGTGTGAACGAGTAAACTGGATCTCTGTGACAGATCGTTCTATCCCGGCACACAGGTGGCAGCAGCTGTAAAGTGGCTCCGCAGATTTCGATACGTTTGCCAAGTATGCGCAGGAAAAAGATAAGGATGACCAGCTGATTAGACGCTTCCAGGATCTGGTGTTGCGGATGTCAGGGGGAAAAAAAAAGCCAAAACACAAATGTAACGGTTGTAACAAGCTGAACTCCGGGCAGATATAAAAGACACAAATGAATACAACTTTGTGATCCTTAATACATCATTGAATGGCATTTTTTTTTTTTAACCACTTCTGGACTGGAAGGATTTGCCGCCTTAATGACCAGGCCATTTTTTGCGATTCGGCACTGCATTAATTTAACGGACGATTGCGCAGTCATGCGACGCTGTATCTAAATAAAATTGATGTCCTTTTTCCCACATATAGAGCTTTCTTTTGGTGGTATTTGATCACTTCTGCGATTTTTTATTTTTTGCGCTATAAACAAAAAAAGAGCGACAATTCTGAAAAAAAAAAAAAAAAACAATATTTTTCACATTCCGCTATATAACATTCCTAAAAAAAAAATGTAAAAATCAAAATTTTTTAACATTTTAGGCCAATTTGTATTCTGCTACATATTTTTGGTAAAAAAAAAAATCCCAATAAGCGTATTTTGATTGGTGTGCGCAAAAGTTATCGCGTCTACTAACAACGGGAAAGATTTATGTCATTTTTACTGGTTGTACTGGCGGCGATCTGCGATTTTTTGCGGTACTGCGACATTGCGGCGGACAGATCGGACCCCTGACTGACATTTTAGACACTTTTGGGGGGACCAGTGACATTACTACAGTAATCAGTGCTAAAGATATGCACTGTTACTGTAATAATGACACTGGCAGGGAAGGGGTTAACCCAGGGGCGATCAAAGGGTTAAATGTGTACTTAGGGGCGTGTTTCTAACTGTATAGGGGCGTGGCTTGTGAAATGATCACAGAGACCTGTGATCCTATATAGAAGGATCACAGGAGTTCTGTGTACATTCCAGGGAGAAGAACGGTCGGCTGTGTTTACAACAGCCGACCGTCCTTCTCTCTCAGCAGGGAACGATCGCGGGGGTCAGGTGGGAATCGGAGTCCCCGCTGCCGAGTGGGGGCGCGCGCTCACCCCCTAGCTGCAGGCGTGCGACCGACGTATACCTACGGCGGTTTGTGCAGGAGGGCCAGCCTGCCGCAGGTGGTTAATACATCATTGAACGGCTTTTTTTTTTTAATGCACGCGGTATAATTACCAGCTAAGTCCTTGTATAGCAGAGCTCAGACTGGGAAAGGGAGAAGCAGCGAAATTAAGTAGTTGGAGTCTGACTGAAGTTTAGTGCTCACCAGTGCTGCCCTTTCTAGTGCCCATCAGTGCAGCCCAACAGTACCCATCAATGCCCATCAGTACCGCCTATCAGTGCAGCCCATCCGTGCCGCCTCATCAGCGCCCATCAGTGCAGCCTCATCAGCGCCCATCAGTGCAGCCCAACAGTACCCATCAATGCCCATCAGTACCGCCTATCAGTGCAGCCCATCCGTGCTGCCTCATCAGTGCCCATCGTTGCAGCTTTATCAGCGCCCATCAGTGCAACCTCATTAGTGCCCATTAGTACCGCCTATCAGTGCAGCCCATCCATGCTGCCTCATCAGTGTCCATCAGTGCAGCCTCATCAGTGCCTACCAGTGCAGCCTCATCAGTGCCCATCAGTGCAGCCTCATTAGTGCCCATCAGTACCACCTATCAGTGCAGCCCATCCATGCTGCCTCATCAGTGTCCATCAGTGCAGCCTCATCTGTGCCCACCAGTGCGGCCTCATTAGTGCCCATCAGTACCGCCTATCAGTGCAGCCCATCCATGCTGCCTCATCAGTGTCCATCAGTGCAGCCTCATCAGTGCCCACCAGTGCAGCCTCATTAGTGCCCATCAGTGTAGCCTCATTAGTGCCCATCAGTACTGCCTATCAGTGCAGCCCATCCATGCTGCCTCATCAGTGTACATCAGTGCAGCCTCATCAGCGCCCATCAGTGCAGCCTCATTAGTGCCCATCAGTACTGCCTATCAGTGCAGCCCATCCATGCTGCCTCATCAGTGTCCATCAGTGCAGCCTCATCAGTGCCCACCAGTGCAGCCTCATTAGTGCCCATCAGTACTGCCTATCAGTGTAGCCCATCCATGCTGCCTCATGAGTGTCCATCAGTGCAGCCTCATCAGTGCCCACCAGTGCAGCCTCATTAGTGCCCATCAGTGCAGCCTCATTAGTGCCCATCAGTACTGCCTATCAGTGCAGCCCATCCATGCTGCCTCATCAGTGTCCATCAGTGCAGCCTCATCAGCGCCCATCAATGCAGCCTCATTAGTGCCCATCAGTACTGCCTATCAGTGCAGCCCATCCATGCTGCCTCATCAGTGTCATCAGTGCAGCCTCATCAGTGCCCACCAGTGCAGCCTCATTAGTGCCCATCAGTACTGCCTATCAGTGCAGCCCATCCATGCTGCCTCATCAGTGCCCATCAGTGAAGGAGAAAAATTACCTTAAAACAAACTATGAAAAGGTTTTCTTTATTTGTTTATTCAGCAAACAATAAAACCCCGTGGTGATTAAATACCAACAAAAGAAAGCTCAGTTTATGTGAAAAAAATGTCATTCTAAAAAACTGTCATTCAAAGTGCGACAGCACAGAAAGCTGAAAATTGGCCTGGGCAGTGAGGGGGTGAAATGAAAGCGCCCGGTAAGCAAGTGGTTAACATTTGTTTTATGATCCGAATCATTTAAGTGTGACAAATATGCAAAAAAAAAAATCAAAAATCTGAAAAAAAAAAAGGAAAATCAAAAAGACTTTTTCACAGCACCGTCTTACCTGGGTGTGCGGGAATCAGACGGAATAGTGAGGGAAAAGGGTATAGACTGCATTTCAAACCTGGCAGGGGTTCTAACCCTTCCCTTCTTTGTAAAAAAAATAAAAAGAGGTTTGGTCTGGAGTTTTGGCTGCCAGTAGATCTTAGTGAGTCGTCTCCCCCGCTGGGTTGGAAAAGTTTAGTTGGTACCCCATTGTTTATCCATGGCAGCAGCACCAGTTTGTAGTCTACAAGCATTCGTGTCCTATTGGCTCGTCTGTGCTTTGGGTATTTCATCCAGATCTGTGCAGTAATCCAATATCTTACCTCCCAACTTTCTGAGATGGGAATGAGGGACACCTAATAGCAAAAGTATGCAGGCATAGGACACACCCCCTGTCACGCCCTCTTAAAGGAGAATTGTACAGAAAAAAATGTTTGGTTAAACCCACAAGTGCTTTTTTACCCCTACTATTCCTTCCTTTATGTTGGCTTTTGAAGTTTATAAAAGGAGCAATTTAGAAATTGGATGAAAGGTTTATTGTATTTTTTTTACAAAACTATATAGAACAGACCAAACTGAGGGACGAATGAGGAGGAAGAGGGACTTTGTTCCAAATCAGGGACAGTCCCTCCAAATCTGGGACAGTTCCTCCAAACCAGGGACAGTCCCTCCAAATCCGGGACAGTCCCTCCAAATCCGAGACAGTCTCTCCAAATCTGGGACAGTCCCTCCAAATCCGGGACAGTCTCTCCAAATCCGGGACAGTCCCTCCAAATCTGGGACAGTCCCTCCAAATCAGGGACAGTCTCTCCAAATCCGGGACAGTCCCTCAAAAATCTGGGACAGTCCCTCCAAATCCGGGACAGTCCCTCCAAATCTGAGACAGTCCTTCCCAATTAGGGACAGACCCTCCAAATCAGGGACAGTCCCTCCAAATCTGAGACAGTCCCTCCCAATCAGGGACAGTCCCTCCAAATCCAGGACAGTCCCTCCAAATCCGAGACAGTCCCTCCCAATCAGGGACAGTCCCTCCAAATCAGGGCCAGTCCCTCCAAATCCTAGACAGTCCCTCCCAATCAGGGAAAGTCCCTCCAAATCTGGGACAGTTCCTGCAAATCTGAGACAGTCCCTCCAAATCAGGGACAGTCCCTCCAAATCCGGGACATAGTTTTCTGTAGTGGGTGGAGCCTGCTGGTCTCCTCTCACAGCTCTGCACAGACTACAATGTAATATCTGAGATTGCAAAGGCATTCAGTGCACACAAAGTGGATTTATATCCTTTTTTACTTTTCATTATTCTGACGCTGCCAGGAGAAAGGTGTTCAGGAGAGCTATGAGGCCCAAATACATTTTTTGTGCCCAAAGTTCACCTTAAAAAAAAAAATCTCAATCGCTGTCCAATGTCGGTGGCCAACGTTGTCCCTCTGCAGCAGCTCCCTCCGCACCTCTGCAGCCACCAGGAACCCACCAAGAGCCCATCAGGAACCCAGGAACCAACCAGGACTGTTCTTGACGCTGCCAGGAGAAAGGTGTTCAGGAGAGCTATGAGGCCCAAATACATTTTTTGTGCCTGAACTTCATCTAACCTAAAAAAAAAAAAAAATCTCAACCGCTGTCTAATGTCGGTGGCCAACATTGTCCCCCTGCAGCAGCCCCCCCCCCCCCGCAGCAGGAACGTTCTTGACGCTGCCAGGAGAAAGGTGTTCAGGAGAGCTATGAGGCCCAAATACATTATTTGTGCCCGAAGTTCACCTTAAAAAAAAAAATCTCAATCTCTGTCCAATGTCGGTGGCCAACGTTGTCCCCCTGCAGCAGCCCCCCTCACCACAGCGGCCGCCAGGAACCCACCAGGAACCAACCAGGAACGTTTTTGACGCTGCCAGGAGAAAGGTGTCCAGGAGAGCTATGAGGCCCAAATGAATTTTTTGTGCCCGAAGTTCACCTTGAAAAAAAAATCCCAACCGCTGTCTAATATCGTTGGCCAACATTTTTCCCCTGCAGCAGCTCCCCCACCACAGCAGCTGCCAGGAACCCACCAGGAATGTTCTTGATGCTGCCAGAAGAAAGGTGTTCAGGAGAGCTATGAGGCCCAAATACATTTTTTGTGCCCGAAATCCACCTTAAAAAAAAAATCTCAACTGCTGTCTAATGTCGGGGGCCAACATTGTCCCCCTGCAGGAGCCCCCTCACCACAGCAGCCACCAGTAACCCACCAAGAACCCAGGAACCAACCAGGAAGGTTCTTGACGTTGCCAGAAGTTTGTGCCCAAAGTTCACCTTAAAAAAAAAAAATCTCAATCGCTGTCCAATGTCGGTGGCCAACGTTGTCCCCCTGCAGCAGCTCCCTCCCCACCTCTGCAGCCACCAGGAACCCACCAAGAGCCCACCAGGAACCCAGGAACCAACCAGGAACGTTCTTGACGCTGCCAGGAGAAAGGTGTTCAGGAGAGCTATGAGGCCCAAATTAATTTTTTGTGCCCAAAGTTCACCTTAAAAAAAAAAATCTCAATCGCTGTCCAATGTCGGTGGCCAACGTTGTCCCCCTGCAGCAGCCCCCCACCGCAGAAGCCACCAGGAACCCACCAAGAACCCACCAGGAACGTTCTTGACGCTGCCAGGAGAAAGGTGTTCACGAGAGCTATGGGGCCCAAATTAATTTTTTGTGCCCGAAGTTCACCTTAAAAAAAAAATAACCCACCAAGGACCCACCAGGAACCCAGGAACCAACCAGGAACTTTCTTGACGCTGCCAGGAGAAAGGTGTTCAGGAGAGCTATGAGGCCCAAATTAATTTTTTGTGCCCGAAGTTCACCTTAAAGAAAAAATCTCAACTGCTGTCTAATGTTGGTGGCCAACATTGTCCCCCTGCAGAAGCCCCCCCCCCCCCCCCCCGCAGCAGCCACCAGGAACCCACCAAGAGCAAGAGCCCACCTGGAACCAACCAGGAATGTTCTTGACGCTGCCAGGGGAAAAGAGTTCAGGAGAGCTATGAGGCCCAAATGATTTTTTTGTGCCCAAAGTTCACCTTAAAAAAAAAAATCTCAATCGCTGTCCAATGTCGGTGGCCAACATTGTTCCCCTGCAGCAGCTATGAGGCCCAAATACATTTTTTGTGCCTGAACTTCACCTTAAAAAAAAAAAGAGCCCACCAGGAACCCAGGAACCAACCAGGAACGTTAGTGACTCTGCCAGGAGAAAGGTGTTCAGGAGAGCTATGAGGCCCAAATAAATTTTTTGTGCCCGAAGTTCACCTTAAAGAAAAAATCTCAACCACTGTCTAATGTCGGTGGCCAACATTGTCCCCCTGCAGCAGACCCCCCCCCCCCCTCCCAACGCAGCAGCCGTCAGGAATCCAGCAAGGTGAACAGGTCAGCTCGGTAACAAAATAACCCCGATTTGTCGAGAATTAAGACGCGGCATCCCTTCAAAGTGATATTATGCAAATGGAGGAAAATGGTCAACCTGAGGGGGCCGTAAACAGCATTGCCGCTCCGAGTACAAGAGGTTCTGATCCTTTAAGGTATTCAAGGCTTTTGTCTGCTGATATAACGCTCGCCTGTCACCCCCGCGGTCAGAGGCCTAATCTTTTTTCCTCGGCGTTCTGAAAAGGACCCAGCGGCACATCGGGGCATCACACTGGCTGCCTTTTCTCCTTCCCTGTTTAACGCAATCACCGGACAACTCGGCTATAATTCATTCCCCGGCTCGCCCTTTGAAAAGGTGGCCAGCCTCGGAGCTGTTAGCCCAGCACGATAAATCATGTACTCGAAATTAACTTCCATTGAACAGAAGGGGCGAAAGAAAAGCGGCCTTGTCAGGAGGCGCGCACTATAGAAAAAGATGACTAGAATTGATAAATGTCAATACGGATAATTTGAGGGCTGTGATTAAGATCTTATCTAGGTTGGAAATAAATAGAAAAGGCCTTCATAAAGGTTCCGCGCCGGGAATCCGCGCTTACCAACTCACCATTTTTTTTGGCCACCGTATAAAAGAGATACCGGGAAGGTCTTCGCCGGAGGAGGGGCGGGGGGATCGTATTCATGGTGTCATTTAAAGGGATTAAAAATTCTTTGGGGGAAATCAGGATTTTTTTTTTGTACACAATGGTGACCGAAAAAAAAAAAAAAATGAGGGAGGGTGCGCAAACATAAGATTTTTTTTTTTTTTTTGCGTGGTAAGCAATCAAGCATAGTTTGCAGAGGAATCCTGAAAAAATGAGAGGCCGGATGCCTTTGTACTCGACCTCTTAACAAATACTTTGGCCTATTAAGGTGGCGCGTTAAGGACGAGGAAGGTAAAGGAGGAAAAGAAAAAAAAAAAAAACGCAGAAAGCTCTTAGGGGTCTGTAATTATTTTTTTAGCTTTTTTTTATTTTATTTTTTCTTTTAATCACATTTTATTTTATTTTTACTTTACAAGTACAGAATAACATAGAGACACATGTTAGACACATAAAGAAAATAGGACACAGAATAAAAGAACTAAAATTCCAGAATTATTTTTTTAGCACATTTTATTTATTTATTTATTTTTTTTACAGGTACAGAATAACATACATACATACATATATATATATATATATATATATATATATATATATATATATATATATAACACATATATAACATACTGTCACACAGAATAAAATAACTAAAATTCTGGAATGATTTTTAGATTTTTTTTTTTTAAATCACATTTTATTTTATTTTTTCTTTACAAGTACAGAATAATACCATAGAGACACACTGTCACACAGAATAAAAGAACTAAAATTCTGGAATTATTTTCTTACATTTTTTTGAATCACATTTTTTTTTTTATTTTTCTTTACAAGTACAGAATAACATAGAGACACACTGTCACACAGAATAAAAGAACTAAGATTCTGAAATAATTTTTTTAGATTTTTTTTAATCACATTTTATTTTATTTTTTTCTTTACAAGTACAGAATAACATAGAGACACACTGTCACACAGAATAAAAGGACTAAAATTCTGGAATTATTTTTTTAGATTTTTTTAAATCACATTTTATTGTATTTTTTCTTTACAAGTACAGAATAACATAGAGACACACTGCCACACAGAATAAAAGAACTTAAATTCTGGAATTATTTTTTTAGATTTTTTTGAATCACATTTTTTTTTTATTTTTTCATTACAAGTACAGAATAACATAGAGACACACTGTCACACAGAATAAATAACTAAAATTCTGGAATTATTTTTTTACATTTTTTTTAATCAAATTTTTTTTTATTTTTTCTTTACAAGTACAGAATAACATAGAGACACACTGTCACACAGAATAAAAGAACTAAAATTCTGAAATAATTTTTTAGATTTTTTTTTAATCACATTTTATTTTAGTTTTTCTTTACAAGTACAGAATAACATAGAGAACCACTGTCACACAATAAAATAACTAAAAATAGAAAAATTTAAACAAAATTGCAACAGAAAAAAAACCCAAAAAAAAATGTTAAGCTTTTTATTTGTCTAAAAATATGCAGATTAGATTGGATTCTTTAAAAAAAAAAAAAAAATACTGTCACACAGAATAAAAGAACTAAAATTTTGGAATTATTTTTTTAGCTTTTTTTTTTTTTTTTTTTATTCATGTTACTTTCTTTTTTCTTTACAAGTACAGAATAACATAGAGAAATGCTGTCACACAGTATAAAATAACTAAAAATAGAAAAATTTTAACAAAATAGCCTTTTATTTGTCTAAAAATATGCAGATTAGATTGGATTCTTTTAAAAAAAAAATCATTAAAACTGAACTCAAGGAAGATATAAAAGAAACAAACGAAAGTGTTAATAAACCCAAACATTTAATCACAGGGGTGTGCAGGGGGTGTGCTGGATGTGCCTGGGCACACCCTAATCACTATGTGCGGTGCAGATTTCACCAAAGCCCCCCAACGGGTGCTCCTAAAAAAAAATTGTAAAAAAATAATAAAAATAATATAAAAAATAAATAATAAAAAAAATAATAATAATAAAGTAATAAAAAAAAAAAAAACTACTGACACCACCCAATGCCCTACTGACACCAACCTCTGCTTTACTGACAAGTTCACTGCTCTGCTGACCCCATCCATATCTTAATACATTTGGGGTGCACACTAATGCAATAACATAGAGACACACTGTCACACAGAATAAAAGAACTAAAATTCTGGAACTATTTTTTTAGCTATTTTTTTTTTTTAATCATATGTTATTTTATTTTTTTCTTTACAAGTACAGAATAACATAGAGACACACTGTCACACAGAATAAAATAACTAAAAATAGAAAAATTTGAACAAAATAGCAACATAAAAAAAACAAAAAACTTTTTTTAGCCTTTTATTTGTCTAGAAATATGCAGATTGGTTTGGATTCTTTAAAAAAAAAAAAAATCATTAAAGCTAAATTTAAGGAAGATAAAAAAGAAACAAACAAAAGTGTTAACATTTAATCACAGGGGTGCGCAGGGGGTGTGTTGGATGTGCCTGGGCACACCCTAATCACTATGTGCGGTGCAGATTTCACTAAAGCCCCCCAACGGGTGCTCCTAAAAAAATAGTAAAAAATAATAATAAAAATAATATAAAAAATAAATAATAATAAAAAATAACAATAAAAAAATAAAGTAATAAAAATAAAAACTACTGCCACCGTCCAATGCCCTACTGACTTCACTAGTTCACTGCTCTGCTGACCCCATCCATGTTTTAATACATTTGGGGTGCACATCTATGCATTCAATATATTGCAGCTTACCAATTCTTAGATGTGACGGCTGCATTGGTTTTCTTTTTTGGGCTTTCCTTCTTCTATTTTCACCTGATGATCCAGCCTGTAAGTCTGTTGTTTTTCAACAGCACAAGCTCTCCAGTAGAATGTATCAGTTTATAGGGATGAGACAAACCATTTACAATACACTGAAATATTTTTTATCTAATTAAAGTGATATTCAAACCAAAAGCAAACATGTATTATATTACAGCTTACCAATTCTTAGATGTGACGGCTGCATTCGTTTTCCTTTTTTAGGCTTTCTTTCTACTATTTTCATCTGGTGATCCAGCCAGCAAGTCTGTTGTTTTTCAACAACACAAACTTTCTAGCAGAATGTATCAGTTTATAGATATGAGACAAACCATTTACAATACTCTTTAATATATATATATATATATATATATATATATATATATATATATATATATATATATATATATATATGTATATATATATATATATATATATATATATATATATATGTATATGTATATGTATATATATATATATATATATATATATATATATAATATATATATTTTTTTTTATCTAATTAAAGCGGTATTAAACCCAAAAACAAACATTTACAGTATTATGTTGCAGCTTACCAATTCTTAGATGTGACGGCTGCATTCGTTTTCTATATTAGGCTTTCTTTTTTTGTTCTACTTTCATCTGGTGATCCAGCCAGCAAGTCTGTTGTTTTTTCAACAGCACAAGCTCTCCAGCAGAATGTATCAGTTTACATGTATGAGAGCAACCATTTACCACTGACAGGGGGTGCTTACAATGATCAGCTTTTATTTTATTCATGTAAAACCTTTATCCCAAAAGGAAAAAAAACTGTTTGCTGTAACTGCAACTGTGTGAGTTGGCTTCAATTTGTTAGTGTATCTACATCTGCTAGTACATCTAACACTCCCCCTCCCCCCCGCCCCCCCGACTGACAATGCTGCTGTCTTTTGTGCCTCCTGTGCTCCTTCGTCCAGAGTAGAGGCACTCTAAGCCCTAGTTCACACCTATGCGTTTTTTAGTGCATTTTTCAGAAGTGTCAAAAAATGTCAGTTAGGAGTCCGATCTGTCCGCCGCAATGTCGCAGTCCCACTAAAAACCGCAGATCGCCGCCATTACTAGTAAAAAAAAAAAAAAAAACAATAAAAATAAAAACATAAATCTTTCCCGTAGTTTGTAGACGCGATAACTTTTGCGCAAGCCAATCAATATACGCTTATTGGGATTATTTTTTACCAAAAATATGTAGCAGAATACAAATTGGCCTAAAATGTTAAACAATTTTGATTTTTACATTTTTTTTTTTGGGAATGTTATATAGCAGAATCTGAAAATTATTGTTTTTTCGCCGCCATTGCTAGTAAAAAAAAAAAAACGATAAAAAATAACATAAATCTTTCCCGTAGTTAGTAGACGCGATCAATTTTGTGCAAACCAATCAAAATACAATTATTATTTTTTTTTTTACCAAAAATATGTAGCAGAGAACAAATTGGCCTAAAATGTTAAAAAATTTAGATTTTTTTTTTTTTTTTTTTTTTAGATATTGTTATATAGCAGAATGGGAAAAATATTGTTTTTTTTTTTCAAAATTGTTGCTCTTTTTTTGTTTATAAAAATAAAAAATAAAAATCGCACAGGTGATCAAATACCACCAAAAGAAAACTCTATTTGTGGGGAAAAAAAGGACATCAATTTTATTTGGGTACAGTGTTGCACGACCGCGCAATTGTCAGTTAAAGTAACGCAGTGCCGAATCGCAAAATATGGCCTGGTCATTAAGGGGGCAAAACCTTCCGGACTTAAAGTGGTTAATCTGCCCATTTCTGCCCATCATTTCAGGGAGATGAAACGGTCGGCTGTGTTTACAACAGTTGACCGTCCTTGTCTTTCAGTGGGGATTGATCGTGGCCGCCGGTCCCATAGATCGGCATCCCCGCTGCCTAGTGGAGCCGGGAGCGCGCCGACGCCGGCGCGTGTTTGCCGCCCAGCACCACTCGCGTGGCCGACGTAGGGCTACATTGTTTCACACACAGTGGGCGGTCGGCAAGTGGTTAAAAACTTAAAGTGATCCCACAATTAAGTTCCTCCAACAGACACTTCCTTAAAGGGTGACAACTGTCTCATGGTTGTGTCCTTGGTTGTCACCCTGTGATAAGCACTAAACCAAGGAGACCGCCCCCAAACCTCCGCTCTCCACACAGGCTATGCTCAACACAGTGATGGTGTCACCCATTCTTTTTCATGGTAATATCTGGGTTCGCAAAGACATTTGGCACACCTAAAGTTGATTTATATCTTTTGCGGCTATCGTGGAATATATTAAAATTAAAGCTTTTTGTGGCCATGAGCTTTGCTTTAAATAACTGTGGTAGAGAGGGTCCTAAGACACATACGAGAGGGATCCCTTATAGGACATAAACCGTCAGCTCCTGGTACTAGCTCTAGTAGGTTACACACCACTATTTTTATGTCACGGCCTTTTCCTGAGCTGATAGTGACAAGGTCACAGCTAACAGACGTGGGAACTAAGCCAGGTTTGTTGGATAAGGGTCATGGTTAATGTTAGTACCAGAGAGCACCATTGTTTCCTATGAGATTTTGAAACAGAGTTTACAGATACTTTAAAGGGTAAGGCCACCCAAAAACTGATATTTTAGCTATTGGTAGGCACTGGAGAGTTAAACCACTTGACAGTCTCTTCTAAGAAAGTACCGTAATTGTTCTCCAACTGGTTGGAGCTTCCAATCTACAATCTTACTACGCTTGAAGGGACCAACTCTGGTGACCCTCCACAAATTGACCAAACCAAGGTTTGCTGCAAGCTCAAGTACACTACATGACGTAGTTCAAACCTTGAAATTTCCAAGACTTTCTATTCATGCACAACACTCCTTAGCTACCTTGACAATCTTCACAAGTTGAACGAGACCCACTGTGAGGACCATCCATGAGTTGAGCCACCACCAACAAGGTTTGTAGCTAACTCACATACAATACATGTGGTAGTGCCAAACTTTAGAGTTTGAAAGACGTACGACTTTCCTTACTTTCAATATCTTTACTCACTTGAAGGGACTAACTTTGAGGAACCTTCATGAGTTGAGACACTACCAAACCTTGTAGTTTCCTAGACTTAATCATGTACAGCACTGTGAGGACCATCCATGAGTTGAGCCACCACCAAGAAGGTTTGTAGCTAACTCACATGCAATACATGTGGTAGTGCCAAACTTTAGAGTTTGCAAGACGTACGACTTTCCTTACTTGATTTCAAAATCTTTACTCACTTGAAGGGACTAACTTTGAGGAACCTTCATGAGTTGAGACACTACCAAACCTTGTAGTTTCCTAGACTTAATCATGTACAGCACTGTGAGGACCATTCATGAGTTGAGCCACCACCAACAAGGTTTGACCTACTTCACGTGCACTACACAAGGTAGCACCAAATCCTGGAGTTTTCAAGACTTTCTATTCATGCACAATGTTCCTCAATCTTTATATGCTTGAAAATACCTACTCTTAGGGCCCTTCATAAGCTGATCTACCAACAACAAGGTTTGGTGCTACATTACATGCAATACATGAGGTAGCACCAAACCTTGAAATTCTGTCCACAGAGCACTCATTACCTACCTCCACAATAATTCACATATTTGCAGGGACCCACTCTGAAGACCCTCCTTGAATTGAGCCTATACTGACAAGGTTTGGGGCTGGTTCATTAGGTCGCATTAAACCCTTTATTTCCAAGGCTTTCTCTTCATGAACAGTGCTCTTTACCTACCTCTACAATCTTCACATGCTTAAAGGAACCTTGGAAAGGTTTGGTACTACCTCATGGCACCACATGACTCCACTCTAATGCTATCAATGTTTCATGCCTTTGGTAAGGACCTTCCATAAGTTGGGATATCACTGACAAGGTTTGATGCTACCTCAAATGCACTACACAAGGTAACGCCAAATCTTGGAGTTTCCCACACTTTCTGTTCATGCATAGCACTCTATTTACGTCTAAATTCTTCACACGCTTGAAAGTCCCAATCCATGGATCCTCCACCAGTTGAGCCACTATGAGAAAGGTTTGGTACTACCTCATGTGCACCACATGGCTTTACTCTTGCGCTATCAATGTTTCATCCCTTCCGTAAGGACCATAAGTTGTGACACCACTGACAAGGTTTGGGGCTACCTCACATGCATTACATGGGGTAACGCCAAACCTTGGAGTTTCCAAGACTTTCTGTTCATGCACTGCACTCTTTGTCTACCCCTAAATTCTTCATACATTTGAAAGTCCCGATCCAAGGATACTCCACCAGTTGAGCCACAATTAGAAAGGTTTGGTAATACCTCTTGTGCACCACATGACTCTACTTTGATGCTATCAATGTTTCATCCCTTCCATAAAGACTTTCTATAAGTTGAGCCACCACTGACAAGGTTTAGTGCTACCTCACATGCACTACATGAGGTAGTGCCAAACCTTGGAGTTTCCAAGACTTTCTGTTCATGCACTGCACTCTTTGTCTACCTCTAAATTCTTCACACACTGAAGGTCAAAATCCAATGATCCTCCAGCAGTTGAGCCACCACTGGAAAGGTTTGGTACTACCTCATGTACACCACATGACTCTACTTTGACGCTATCAATGTTTCATCCCTTCCATAAGGACTTTCTATAAGTTGAGCCACCACTCAAAAGGTTTGGTGCTACCTCACATGCATTACATGGGGTAACGCCAAACCTTGGAGTTTCCAAGACTTCCTGTTCATGCACTGCACTCTTTGTCTACCACTAAATTCTTAACACGCTTGAAGGTCAAAATCCAAGGATCCTCCAGCAGTTGAGCCACCACTGGAAAGGTTTGGTACTACCTTGTGTGCACCACATGACTCTACTATGGCACTATGAATGGTTCATTCCTTTCATAAGGACCTTTCATAAGTTAAGCCACCACTGACAAGGTTTGGTGCTACCTCACGTGCACTACATGAGGCAGCACAAAACCTTGGAGTTTCCAAGACTTTCTGCTCATGTACAGCACTCTTTATTGAACTCTAAATTCTTCACACCTTTGAAGGTCAAAATCCAAGGATCCTCCAGCAGTTGAGCCACCACTGGAAAGATTTGGTACTACCTTGTGTGCACCACATGATTCTACTCTGGCACTATCCATAACCTTTCATAAGTTGAGCCACCACCGACAAGATCTGGTGCTACCTCACATGCTCTACATGAGGCAGCGCCAAACCTTGGAGTTTCCAAGATTTTCTGTTCATGTACAGCACTCTTTATCCACCTCTAAATTCTTCACACGTTTGAAGGTCAAAATCCAAGGATCCTCCAGCAGTTGAGCGGGCACTCATGTGCATCACATGACTCTACTTTGGCCCTATCAAGGTTTCATCTGTATTTACAAGGCCTCACTTCTGTATGTCTTTGGCGAGGCCCTTCTCTGATATCACCACTTCCGCTCCCCTTAAATGGATGGAATGGTGACAAATATTACAAAAAATGGCTGTCTATAGCGTGTGAACCTTTGGATTCCTCTTTAAGAATCCTCTGATTTTTGTCATGCCAGATTTACAGCCCAGACTTGGCCCGTTTCCTGAGACTCTTGTCTGTGAATCTGTATAATTCCAGCCCACTCTCTCCTGCATCAGACAGCGCGACTGTCAGCGTTTCCAGAACAAAAAAGAAATATGACATTTCAGAAAGAACCATTAACCATTTCAGAAATGACAAAAGTAAAATTGCTTTAATTGTTCCTGACACATTTCGTGTCCTGCAGAGAAAGATTAAAGTTTCTCTGTGAAAGAATGGCAGAATGGGGAGAGAGAGAGAGAAAACACCTGACACAATGGTAGCAGTAAACAGGCCCTCCTAATCCTCTCAGCGAATCATAATCTCCCTTATTAATGACTCTGGGAGACCCGCGGACCCTATAAAGCCTATATTAGGTAAAAGAATACAGTGAGGATTGGAAAGTGACAGATAAAGCAAATAGCCGGCTCCTAAACAAACACGACAGGACAGGAAAAGATGACAAATGATGGGATTGTGTCAGCTTGAGAACAGATTGGGCTAATGGCACGCCGGACTTTGCTCCCCAGGGGATCAATGTGCTGTCAGACTAGAGAGGTGGAGACCTTGTGAATGCTATTTGTGCGGACAAAAAGGAGATCACTGAGGATATTCAGGACAGATATTGCTCAGGGTAAAGCCTACATACAGAAAAGCCTCGCGTTTAGTTTTTAAAGTGGCCTTGTCTGCATAGCATATCGCTTGCCATTTTGTTGCCGAAAAAAACGTAGGGTTATTCGGTAAGGTCAAGAGCTATGTCAAGCGGAACCTTGGAGCTGCCTGTTTCACAACACAGAGGAAAAGGCTACGGTCTATAACAGTGATGGCACCCCAGATGTTTTGGAACTACATTTCCCATGATGCTCAACTACACTGCAGAGTGCATGAACGCCATGAGTAATGTAGTTCCAAAACATCTGGGGTGCCAAGGTTGGCCATCACTGGTCTATAAAGATACGCTTGTGCCTCACGCAGCTAAAAGTTTGATATCGGTATTTTGGCGGTCGCTAGAAGCTCCGAGAATGAGGGACTGGGTCGTAAGGGTGGATTGGGTAAGGTCCATGGAGGAAATGATGTATAAAGTGGACAACTCCCGTGTGAAATATCTAGATATATGGGGAGATTGGAGTATGTGAAAATGCTGGGTGTAGGAGACTAATATTGGTGATAGATTAGGGCAGTGGTCCTCAACTCCAGTCCTCAGGGCCCACTAACAGGCCAGATTTTGAGTATTACCTTGGGGAGAAGCAGACTAGAGTACTGCAATCACTGAGCAGCAAATTATATCACCTGGGATGTATTTCAGTTATCTTGCAAACCTGGCCTGTTAGTGGGCCCTGAGGGCCAGGGTTGAGGACCACTGGATTAGGGAACAGAGAAATTTGGGCCTAAGAGGTCAGCATCAAAGTTGGTGAAATATGAAGTACAAGAGAGAAAAGAGAATAAGGCTGGAATGGAAAAGAAGGAGGGGATATTATTGGGGTTTTTTTTTTTTGTTTTTTTTGGGGGGAGGGAGAGGGGTTATTAGTATAGAAGCCCACGTTTAACAGGTATATAGGAATGTTTGTTTTCTTTTTTTTGTTTTTTTTTTCTCTGCATAACGATGTGTATTGTGTTTATATGCTGCAACGGAATTGCGACCCCACACTGCGCTTGTGTGCTTCCGTCAGAATACCGGTTCCTTCAGTCTTGAACATAGATATCAGATATTACAGCACCCCATACAAAACTAGCCGGAACTTAGCTTGTATAGATCTGGAACCCTTATTGAACAAACTCACACCGAATATATACCCCACACAGGTCAGGTGCCTGATTACATTATCATATGCAGATGAAATTGTATACAGAAATGTAATTCATCTGAGCTATTTACCTAGCCATCAGGTCAGAAACAATAGGTGAATGGAAATGCAGACCTAGACAATGTTATCATTAACATGCTATTTAACTCAGCACTGCAACAAGGCTAAAACAAAATACATTACAAATTATCCTAAGTATAAACACAGAACCCATAGTGGACAATAGGTGGGTAAATCAGCATAATCAACAATGTGTGGAAGACAGGTGGTGATATTAGCATCTACTATGAGTCTGACTGTCTTGGGGAGACATGGACTTGAATCAAAATTAACATTACTCCAAGGGCCCCACATATAGTGTCTGTCTTTCATTCCCAGTGACGGTGACTACTGTCACATATCTCCCCCCCTCAAAGGTAGACCAGACCTCCAATCGGTCTGTGTCTGAGTTAGTCTGGTAACAAGTCCCCAAAGAGTCAATACATCCTGACAGCCTCCTCGACAAAGTTCAACATAGTTTGTAAGCTTGTCCCAGCAGGGCGCATGGAGCTCTCATTGCTGCCGTCTGTAGAAGTCTGGTTTGGGCAGGCCAGACTGGGCTTCTCGGTCACCCTGTGCCCCTAATAAGCACAGGGAGACTTAGATATAAGAGGGGCCTAGGTATTTGAGAGAGGGATTTCCCAACCTCTCCAAGGTAAGCTGTGTTCCACGGGCCGTATGCAGTACAAGACAAAGAGACCGCACTCCGACTTGAAAGGATCAATCAATTTATTGTTTCTCCTCCGACATAACAGTCATAGGACCAGGGGCGTAACTACAGGGGTTGCAGGGGTTGCAATCGCTACCGGGCCCCATGCTCCAGGGAGCCCGGTAGCAAACCAGTGGGTGAACTTCCAGGATCGCAAAGGTCACACTTGCGACCGGACCCTGGCATTGCCCCACTGTGGGGAAGCCCCAAGATTGCAGAAAGTGGGCCCACAAGATTGCAGGAAGGGGGCCCACTGCAGAACTTGTGAAAGAATCCTGCTGCGGGACAGTAATAAAAGGCCATGCAACGAGTGTAAAGAGCCCCAGGATTAGTGGAAAGAGCCCTGGGCTTGAAGGTAAGGGCCCCGGCCAGGGGTCTGGGGGGCCCTTCATGGTTTCTTGCATCAGGGCCCTGAAGGTTCTAGTTACGCCTCTGCATAGGACATCACAGATATCATGGACAGGACAACAAGAGAGGCATCAGTTGACGAGTTTCACGAATCTCATTCGCTTAATCACGGGCCCCCCAAATAAAGTGACTCCCGTCACATATGCTAAAGAAAAATTTGAATAAAATGTTAATATAAAAAAAAAAAAGAGCTATGTTAATGTGAAACAGCAATGATCTTGATGCCCTTTACAGATGTAAACCCAATCACCAAAATCTCATATAAGGTTTAACATGGTAATTCGTCTTTTAATGCTCCTGGTGGGCACTTCAAGAAGATAGAGTGCTGGGCATGTGACGTGTTGGTGCTACATAATTCCCCAGTCATCGGGATATTGAGTCCTGAAGAGCATGCTTCATATTATAGACGCCCTTACCTGCTACACCTGTAGGATGGATCCTTGTCCATATAACTAACGAGATGTCATGTCATACAGAGCTGGGGCTTCATAAAGTGGAGATGTTTGTGGCACAGTGGTCCAGGTGGCTGCATTTTGACCTATTCATCCACATGTCCAAGGAATATGGATAAAGTCTGTTGGTGCATAAGGAAATCTTCAGCAAGTGTTAAAGGAATTGGTCGAAGATCCTTCTCAATTTTGCTGGCAGTGGCGTAACTAGAACCTTCAGGGCCCCGGTGAAAGAAACCACCAAGTGTCCCCCAGGCCCCTGGCCGGGGCCCTTATCTTCAAGCCTGGGGCTCTTTCCACTGATCCTGGGGCCCTTTACTCTCATTGCAGGGCCCTTAATTATAGTCAAGCAGCGGGACCCTTTCACAAGTTCTGCAGTGGGCCCCCTTCCTGCCATCTTGGAGCCTCCCAACGGTGGTGGAATGCCAGGGCCCGGTTACAAGTGTGACCTTTGCGATCCTGGAAGTTCACCCACTGGTGTCAGTAGTTTTTATTTTTTGGTATTTTAATCGTATTATTTTTTATCATTTTATTAAATTTTTTTACAATGTCACTGACTATGACTCTGTCCATTCAGAAAAGGAAGGAGCTAGTAAATTACATATTTACCGACCCCTTCCTGGTTCTCTATTGTGACACATCCCCTGCAGCAACCGGCAGGAGAGAGGAGGGAGCACAATGAGGGGGGGGGGCAGCACAGTGGGAGAACCATGGGAGCACACAGGGGCCCAGAGACAGCAGAACACAAGTGAACTGGATAGGAGGAGTGGGGGGGGGGCAGCACAGTGGGGGGACGGACGGACCAGGGGAGCACACAGGGGCCCAGAGACAGCAGAACACAAGTGAACTGGATAGGAGGAGTGGGAGGGGGGGCAGCACAGTGGGGGGGGGAGCACACAGGGGCCCAGAGACAGCAGAACACAAGTGAACTGGATAGGAGGAGTGGCGGGGGCAGCATACAGAGGAACCAATCTCCTCCATTTTCCTCCTGCAGCTACAGGAGGAAAAAGAAGGACAGTGATTTCTCTACATTAGGGATATGCAAACTGTGGCCCTCCAGATGTTGCAGAACTACAATTTCCATGAAGCATAGCAAGACTCTGACAGCCACAAGCATGACACTCAGAGGCAGAGGCATGATGGGACTTGTAGTTTTGCAAACGCTGGAGGGCCACAGTTTGTATATCCTTGCTCTACATGCTGCCCCAGCCGCTCCTCCGATCCAGGTGTACAGGGGAGCTGCACAGGCCCCCTGGAGCATGGGGCCCGGTTGCAATTGCAACCCCTGCAACCCCTGTAGTCACGCCCCTGCTTGCTGGCGTAATATTTGAACGGTGTACAATAAAGTTTTTGTGGCGCTTAAAAAAAGCGCCACAAAAAGCGCTTGAATATAAGGGCCCCGGCCATGGGCCTGGGGGACCCGTCATGGTTTCTTGCACCGGGGCCCTGAAGGTTCCAGTTACGCCACTGCCAGCAAATTTGAGAAGGATCTTCGACTAATTCCTTTAACACTTGCTGAAGATTTCCTTATGCACCAACAGACTTTATTCCTTAGATCCATATTCCTTGGACATGTGGATGAATAGGTGGCTACTAGACTCCATTATAAAAAAAAGAATAAATTACTACAGACCCTCCCAAGCTCCCAACCCTTCCTGGTTCTCTATTGTGACATATTTAGGGTTAAAAAGCACTTTAATTTTTACCGACTTGGAACCGTACTGGCCATGGACCAGTTTAAAATGGCCAACGACTTCAGACTTATCGTCAGCCGACCCTTCAGCTCCTTTTTTTACTCTTTTAAACCTGAGCTGTTTTTATTACCTTGCCTTGGTGACCGAAATAATTGCACATAGTAAAGCGCATGCAAACAGCCCATCCCCCCCCCTTTTCCCCTGTACCGCAGCTCCTTATTAGCGTAAAAGCCAGAGCCGCATATTCAAGCCTGTATGAGCAGGCCTACCACTCCCCCGCCATGGTTTCCCGCTGCTGAAAATGAGATAAGGCGATACCTTTAATAACATGTTAACAGGATGGAACAATTGAAGTATCAGATAGAATCGCATTTCCTTTGGAATATAACTGCCTCTAATGTGCCCTTCTTAGCATAGGGCTCCTCCAGGCCCCGCATTACCGTTGGTTAGGGCTGCTCGCCTGTTGCTGACGTGCGGATATTTTATCAATGTGCAAATTGTGCATTAGCTGTTACAGAAACATCTCTGGTATAGTCATCTGGAAGTGAAATGGATAGCCCGCTGGGATGAAGTAGCACATTGTCTTTCAGTCGAAGGAGATCCCTTGCTGTTATCCCTTTTTTTGTGTGCCGTCGCTCGCTGTGCCTGTCAGCCGTAGGGGTAGGTCCCCCGTACCAATCCGTAAAGGAAGTGCCGCTTATTGTTGCTTCAAGAAAAAAAGAAAAAAAAAATTATAAAAAAAAAATAAAAAATAAAAGAGTGGTCTTCACGGAGCTTTCACCCCAGTCTGCTTGAAAATGACTTGCAAATGAGAGTCCCGCCAACGCAATTGCAGATAAAGAGTGGAAAAAAAAAAAAAAAAGAATGCAATCTATTATATACAGCTGCCATTAATTGTGTGACAGTACCAGAGGTCTTGGAGGCTCGTTAATGAGGTGACAGAAGGTTTTTTTTTTTTTTTTCTGGAGATAAGCATCAACGCGTACTACAAAATAAAATGTAAAAGGGGAGAAATTATATTGTGGAGGTATTGGGGGGTCACCTTCAGCCGTGTTATTGGTCACATTTTCTGATCAGTGTGAGTGATTGGTCATTGAGGTTGGAGTGGCTGTACAAATGAGCAGTGCAAAGATGGCGCTCATAGACATGTCGTATCCAATCAGATTTCCCTATACAGGAAATAACTGGTATTGGGGCTCATTCAAGTAGCCGGGTGAGGGTGGGGGGCATTGAAAGTACCAATACGACCCACCTCTACCACTTTCCTCTAGATTATGTCTTATTTCGAAACCAATACGACCTACCTCTTCCACCTTTCTCTAGATTAGGTCTTATTTCGAAACCAATACGATCTACCTCTTCCATTTTTCTCTAGATGATGTCTTATTTTTACACCAATATGACCTACCTCTTCCACTTTCCTCTAAATTATTTCTTATTTCTACACCAATACAACCTACCTCTTCCATTTTTCTCTAGATTATGTCTTGATTTTACACCAATATGACCTACCTCTTCCATTTTCTCTAGATTGTGTCTTATTTTTAAACCAATACAACCTACCTCTTCCACTTTCCTGTAGAATATTTCCTATCTCTAAATCTATACGTCTTACCTCTTCTACTTTCCTCTACATTTTTTCTTATTTCTAAACCAATACGACCTACCGCTTCCATTTTTCTCTAGATTATTTCTTCATTTTTCACCAATATGACCTACCTCTTCCACTGTCCTGTAAATTGTTTCCTATCTCTAAATCTATACGTTTTACCTCTTCTACTTTCCTCTAGATTATTTCTTATTTCTAAACCAATACAACCTACGTCTTCCACTTTCCTCTAGATTATTTCTTATTTCTAAACCAATACGACCTACCTCTTTCCTCTAGATTATTCCTATTTTCTAAACAAATACAACCTATCTCTTCCACTTTCCTCTAGATTATTTCTTATTTCTACACCAATACAAACTACCTCTTCCATTTTTCTCTAGATTATGTCTTGATTTTACACCAATATGACCTACCTCTTCCACTTTCATCTAGATTATTTCTCATTTCTGCACCAAAATGACCTACTTCTTCCACTTTCCTCTAGACTATTTCTTCACCAGTACAATCTACCTCTTCCATTTTCGTCTAGATTATGTCTTATTTTTACACCAATACGACCTACCTCTTCCACTTTCCTTTAGATTATTTCTTATTTCTAAATCTATACAACCTACCTCTTCCACTTTCCTCTAGATTATTTCTTATTTCTAAACCAGTTTGACCTACCTCTTCCTCTTTCCTCTAGATTATTTCTTATTTCTAAACCAATACGATCTACCTCTTCCATTTTTCTCTAGATTATGTATTGATTTTACACCAATACGACCTACCTCTTCCACTTTCTTCTAGATTATTTCTTATTTCTAAACCAATACTACCTACCTCTTGTACTTTCCTCTAGATTATTTCTCATTTCTGCACCGACATGACTTACCCTTTCCACATTCTTGTAGATTATTTCTTATTTCTAAACCAATATGATCTACCTCTTCCATTTTCCTCTAGATTATGTTGTATTTTTAAACCAATACAGTAATCCCCCGCTACATCGCGGTTCAGTTTTTGCGGTCCCGGTAATTCGCAGTTTTTTTTGTAATGTTATTTTACTATATAAATCATTAAAAATGAAAGATTTTTGTGTTTTCCATAGCTCTTGCTCTGTCTCTAAGTATCTTTTATGTGTTTAAATGAGTTTCTATTGTTTTAAAAGTGTGTTTAAAGACCTTAAAATGCTTTTACACGTACAGTGACAGTAAAAAAATCATGCCTACAATGCATTTTAATAGGGTTTTTCTATTTCGCGGAATTTCACTTTTCGCGGCTGGGTCCGGAACGTAACCCCCGCAATGGAGGGGGGTTTACTGTACAACCTACCTCTTCCACTTTCCTCTAGATTAGTTCTTATTTCTACACCAATTCGACCTACCTCTTCCACTTTCTTCTAGATTATTTCTTATTTCCAAACCAATACGACCTATGGCTTCCACTTTCCTCTAGATTCTTTCTTATTTCCAAACCAAATCAACCTACCTCTTCCACTTTCCTCTAGATTATTTCTTATTTCTAAACCAATACGGCCTACCTCTTCTACTTTCCTCTAGATTCTTTCTTATTTCCAAACCAATACGACCTATGGCTTCCACTTTCCTCTAGATTATTTCTTATTTCCAAACCAATACGACCTACCTCTTCTACTTTCCTCTAGATTCTTTCTTATTTCCAAACCAATACGACCTATGGCTTCCACTTTCGTCTAGATTCTTTCTTATTTCCAAACCAAATCAACCTACCTCTTCCACTTTCCTCTAGATTATTTGTTATTTCTACAGCAATACGACCTACCTCTTCCACATTTCTCTAGATTATTTCTTATTTATACACCAATACGACCTACCTCTTCCATTTTACTTTAGATTAGGTTACATAGTTGGTGAGGTTGAAAAAATATATCAGTCCATCCAGTTTAACCTATGATGTGTGTGTGTGTTTGCAGTTAACCGTACATTGTATACCCCTGTATGTTGTACATTGTATACCCCTGTATGTTGTACATTGTATACCCCTGTATGTTGTACATTGTATACCCCTGTATGTTGTACATTGTATACCCCTGTATCTTGTACATTGTATACCCCTGTATGTTGTACATTGTATACCCCTGTATGTTGTACATTGTATAATCCTGTATGCTGTACATTGTATACCCCTGTATATTGTACATTGTATACCCCTGTATGATGTACATTGTATACCCCTGTATATTGTACATTGTATACTCCTGTATGTTGTACATTGTATACCCCTGTATGTTGTACATTGTATACCCCTGTATGTTGTGGTCTTTAAGTTGCCCATCTAATAGTTTTCTGAAACTATCGATGCTCCCTGCTGATACGACTGCTTGTGGAAGAGAATTCCACATCCTTACTGCTCTGACAGTGAAGAACCCCTTACGCAGTTTAAGGTTAAACCGCTTTTCCTCTAGTTTTCTAGTTTTAGTGACTGTCTTGTTTCTACACCAATGTGACCTAGCTCTTACACTTTCCCCTAGATTATTTCTTATTTCTAAACCAATACGGCCTACCTCTTCTACTTTCCTCTAGATTCTTTCTTATTTCCAAACCAATACGACCTATGGCTTCCACTTTCGTCTAGATTCTTTCTTATTTCCAAACCAAATCAACCTACCTCTTCCACTTTCCTCTAGATTATTTGTTATTTCTACAGCAATACGACCTACCTCTTCCACATTTCTCTAGATTATTTCTTATTTATACACCAATACGACCTACCTCTTCCATTTTACTTTAGATTAGGTTACATAGTTGGTGAGGTTGAAAAAATATATCAGTCCATCCAGTTTAACCTATGATGTGTGTGTGTTTGCAGTTAACCGTACATTGTATACCCCTGTATGTTGTACATTGTATACCCCTGTATGTTGTACATTGTATACCCCTGTATGTTGTACATTGTATACCCCTGTATGTTGTACATTGTATACCCCTGTATGTTGTACATTGTATAATCCTGTATGCTGTACATTGTATACCCCTGTATATTGTACATTGTATACCCCTGTATGATGTACATTGTATACCCCTGTATATTGTACATTGTATACCCCTGTATGTTGTACATTGTATACCCCTGTATGTTGTACATTGTATACCCCTGTATGTTGTACATTGTATACCCCTGTATGTTGTGGTCTTTAAGTTGCCCATCTAATAGTTTTCTGAAACTATCGATGCTCCCTGCTGATACGACTGCTTGTGGAAGAGAATTCCACATCCTTACTGCTCTGACAGTGAAGAACCCCTTACGCAGTTTAAGGTTAAACCGCTTTTCCTCTAGTTTTCTAGTTTTAGTGACTGTCTTGTTTCTACACCAATGTGACCTAGCTCTTACACTTTCCCCTAGATTATTTCTTATTTCTAAACCAATACGACCTACCTCTTCCACTTTCCTCTAGATTATTTCTTATTTCTACACCAATACGACCTACCTCTTCCACTTTCCTCTAGATTATTTCTTATTTCTAAACCAATACGACCTACCTCTTCCACTTTCCTCTAGATTATTTCTTATTTCTACACAAATACAACCTACCTCTTCCACTTTCCTCTAGATCAGGGGTCTCCAGACTTTCTAAACAAAGGACCAGTGTACTGTCCTTCAGACTTAGTCAACTGAGATGAGGTGGGGCTGAGGAGCTTGATATAGATCTTCTGCCAAAAGAATTAATAAATAAATAAAAAAATATGAAGTCCTTAGTGGAGTCAAATGGTTTGGGTTAAGGAGGACAACGACTAACTAAAGGAGCTGGGTTCATAAAGGTCAATGGCCAACTGAAGCAAGTTCACAAAGCTGCTGTTAATTGCAAAGTCCTTTAGTTGGTGGATGCCTATCAGATTTACCCCATGACTAAGCTTCAGGGGGCAGAGTGAAACGCATTGGGGGCATGGCCTGGTCGGAGTCCAGGCTGAGGTTGCCACTCCATTCATCTCTGTAGGACACCATAGATGTGTGACTTCCAGGGGCTTCTCTTCTTCCTTGAACTTTTACTAGAGCCAGGACAGGCTCCATTCCCTGTCAGCACTCTAGCAACAGTTGCCGATGCACTACCTACATACCCCCCTCTCTATCGAGCCTGAGCGGCACACATAAACTTTCCCCGTATCAGATTTATAAGGTAGGTAGTCCAACAGCCAACTGAGATGAGATAGGTGTGAGGCATTGAATATGGGTCTGCCACCAAAAGGAATTAAGTTCTTAGTGGAGCCAAATGGCTTGGGTTCAGCAAGTCAATGAGCAACTAAAGGAGTTGGGTTTGGCAGGTCAATCACCAACTGCAGGAATGCACATAGCAGGCTTAAAAGAAGACTTAGTTGTTGGTTATCATGCTATAGGCGATTTCGTTGATAGGTATCATGCTAAAGGTGGTTTAGTTGATGGTTATCATGCTGAAGGTGGTCTTGTTGGCAGTTATCATGGTAAAGGTGATTCCATAGACCGATATCACACCAAATGCAATTTAGTTGGCGATTATCATGCTAAGGGCAGTTTTGTTGGCAGCTATTATGATGACCTGGGGGCTTGTGGACTTATCAAAGTCAAGAGTCAACCCATACCGGGCAATCGCTCATTTCCCTTTGCTGATCTATGGAACACAACTGTTATGGGCTGGTGCCCTTTCTACAAGGCTTATGCTCTGAGCATTACCATGCTGAGTCAGTCTATGTGTGCAGCATTCAGCTGTAGGATATTGTGCCCACGGCTCTGCGCTCCATGGCCCTGTGAATGGGCGCACTGTTCCGAGGCCTCTTCTAATGTCACTGATGCTTGACTCTGACTCGTGGTCTTGTAGTGCCGGAAAAATGAGCCAAGTAGGAATAAACTCCAGCACAGATAGTGGGACTCTTTTTTTGTTTATAGCGCAAAATCTAAAAATCACGAAGGTAATCAAATATTACTAAAAGAAAACTCTATTTGTGGGAAAAAAAGGACATCAATGGTATTTGGGTACAGCATCGCACGACCACGCAATTTTCCATTATAGTAATGCAGTGCTGAATCGCAAAAAAATGGCCTGGTCATAAAGGGGGTAAAATCTTCTGGGGCTGAAGTGGTTAAAATGGCAGTCCAGTGAAGGTGCCTTGGCTGATGTCATTTTAGTATCACTTAGACTGTACATTTTAACTTTGAACAAATATGGTGCCATCCTTCTGGGAACAAAAAAAGCAAATGTAAGGTTTGTTAGGTGGAATTCTGTGTTCTGTATGAGAGGTAAGAAATACCTGGAAGTGTTACAATGACACTTTGTGTGAATGGACCATAGAATGGTGACTTGCGCTGTGTTTGGAGACAGGGGCACTTTAAATCCTGGCACAGGGTGACTCATTTGTTTTGCGGGGCCACGGACTTCCTTCACAAACACAGAAATCTCCGGGAAAGGACGGTGACCCCCCCGGCATGTTGACTCTCACCGATTGCGGCTTTGTGATGTGTGACGGGAACATCGCCAGCAGATGCAGTACTTTTCCAGGTTGGCAGATCAGCACCAGGACCGGTGCCCTGCGGACCCCCCGGAGACTCTCCGTGTAACTCCGGAGCCAAGGATTAAAGATGATGGACACCTCTTTTACTTTAAAGGGGAACTTCAACCAAAACCAGGGAAAAGCCTTCCTCTTCACCTATCATCCTTCACAGGCCATGCCACCTCTTCATCCATCATCCTTCACAGGCCATGCCACCTCTTCATCCATCATCCTTCACAGGCCATGGTGCCTCTTTATCCATCATCCTTCACAGGCCATGGTGCCTCTTCATCCATCATCCTTCACAGGCCATGCCACCTCTTCATCCATCATCCTTCACAGGCCATGCCACCTCTTTATCCATCATCCTTCACAGGCCATGGTGCCTCTTCATCTATCATCCTTCCATGGTGCCTCTTCATCCATCATCCTTCACAGGCCATGGTGCCTCTTCATCCATCATCCTTCACAGGCCATGCCACCTCTTCATCCATCATCCTTCACAGGCCATGGTGCCTCTTTATCCATCATCCTTCACAGGCCATGGTGCCTCTTCATCCATCATCCTTCACAGGCCATGCCACCTCTTCATCCATCATCCTTCACAGGCCATGCCACCTCTTTATCCATCATCCTTCACAGGCCATGGTGCCTCTTCATCTATCATCCTTCCATGGTGCCTCTTCATCCATCATCCTTCACAGGCTATGGTGCCTCTTCATCCATCATCCTTCACAGGCCATGGTGCCTCTTTATCTATCATCCTTCACAGGCCATGCCACCTCTTTATCCATCATCCTTCACAGGCCATGGTGCCTCTTCATCCATCATCCTTCACAGGCCATGGTGCCTCTTCATCCATCATCCTTCACAGGCCATGGTGCCTCTTCATCTATCATCCTTCACAGGCCATGGTGCCTCTTTATCTATCATCCTTCACAGGCCATGCCACCTCTTCATCTATCATTCTTCACAGGCAATGCCACCTCTTCATCCATCATCCTTCCCAGGCCATGGTGCCTCTTTATCTATCATCCTTCACAGGCCATGCCACCTCTTCATCTATCATTCTTCACAGGCAATGCCACCTCTTTACCTATCATCCTTCACAGGCCATGCCACCTCTTTATCCATCATCCTTCACAGGCTATGCTACCTCTTCATCCATCATCCTTCACAGGTCATGCCACCTCTTCATCCATCATCCTTCACAGGCCATGGTGCCACTTCATCCATCATCCTTCACAGGTCATGCCACCTCTTCATCCATCATCCTTCACAGGCCATGCCACCTCTTCATCCATCATCCTTCACAGGCCATGCCACCTCTTCATCTATCATCCTTCACAGACCATGGTGCCTCTATATCTATCATCCTTCACAGGCCATGGTGCCTCTTCATCTATCATCCTTCACAGGCCATGGTGCCTCTTCATCTATCATCCTTCACAGGCCATGGTGCCTCTGTATCTATCATCCTTCACAGCCCATGCCACCTCTTCATCCATCATCCTTCACAGACCATGCTGCCTCTATATCTATCATCCTTCACAGGCTATGCCACCTCTTCATCTATCATCCTTCACAGGCCATGCCACCTCTTCATCCATCATCCTTCACAGCCATGGTGCCTCTTCATCCATCATCCTTCACAGACCATGCTGCCTCTATATCTATCATCCTTCACAGGCTATGCCACCTCTTCATCTATCATCCTTCACAGGCCATGCCACCTCTTCACCCATCATCCTTCACAGGCCATGCTGCCTCTATATCTATCATCCTTCACAGGCCATGGCTCCCCTTCATCCATCATCCTTCACAGGCCATGCCACCTCTTCATCCATCACCCTTCACAGGCTATGCCACCTCTTCACCCATCATCCTTCACAGGCCATGGCGTCTCTTCATCTATCATCCTTCACAGGCCATGCTGCCTCTTCATCTATCATCCTTCACAGGCCATGCTGCCTCCTCCATTATGATTGAGGATAATAAATAAAGGGTTTTGTGCCAGGGGTTCAGCTTTCAGCCTCCTGTATGCCCCGGGATGGTATTGTGACAGTGAAGAATCTTTTGGAATTATTTTGGTAACTCTAACCGCTCACCTCAGGTTTAGCACCCGCTGCCCTCGGATCGCTCCTTCCGCTCATTGTATAGCTTGCGTGTAACATGAACACAAAGCATCTCCTGGAAACACATTCCTTCTGCACTATGTCACATGGCAGCCTCGGAACGAAGGACCGTGCCGGGCCGGCGGTGAATAATCATTCGATTTTACATTTACCACAACATTTTGTGGCAACGCATCCGTGAAATCCGATAAAAAAAAAAAAAATGATACTGTACCCTAAGTGCAATCTTCGGCTCCGCCAAGTCTTGTCAAGGCTGTCCAGGAACTGACAACTATTTTACTGCTTGGCGTGGGATTTATAGAAGGGTCAGCGCAGCGGCGGGGAAACACGCGGCAACATGAAAGAGGCCGAGGAGAACTGGAGGAAACGTGGGGAGGATGCCCATCGAAACCAATCATTTTATCCAATTTTAAAAAAGTCCCGCAAAATGTACGTGAAAATGGTGGATTGATTTTTTTTTTTTTTTTGACGCAACCATTATTATTAATATTATTATTTATTTTGGTGGGCGTGATTTTTTTTTGGGAGTGGGGAGGGGCAGAATTTCATTCTTGGACCCAGGCAGCACAATGTATTGGGCCAGCCCTGTGGCCAGCATCCTTCAAGCCACTTCCTCTGAGCCCAGGTTGTCCTGGACCTACCTCAAGCCTTTGATTGGACAGGGAAAGAAGAAGCAGCACAGTGATGAGCTCATCTCTTTGTCTCTCTGCTCTCTCCTCCTATCAGAGTGCTGCTTATCAGGACATAACTTAATTGGCTCCTTGTGCTGACTCCTCCTTTTGCACTCACGCCCTGCTGTACAGAGACTTAAAGAGGATGATATCGGGTCACATTCAGGTTCTTAAACTGCTTGTATATAAAAATTTTAAAAAATTATTTGTGATGTATTAAGGATTACAGAGCTGCATTGAATTCTGTTTTATACCTGCCCAGATTTTAGCTGTAATATATCCATGATCCTGTTTTTTCTTTATTTAAACTTTTTTTTTTCATTTTTGATAACGTAGCAAAGAGTAAACTTGTCTGTGACCCCTTTGGGGAAAATGTCTCTCTCTTCCTGACCTTGTGAGGCCCTTACAAGAAATGGGGGTTGAATTCAACCCAGGGACAACTTGGTCTACAAAAAAAAAAGGCATTGTCAAAAGTTCTAACTATTCCTCACTCTACTAAAACAGAACTTTTGTTTTATTCTATGTCCCCCTTTGGGAGATTTCTAGTCACTTCCTGCTCTAACAGGAAGTAAGGCAAAAATGTCCAACTAGGAACCCAGATGACCAAAAAATCTCAAACCCTTCCCTTCTCAACCCAAGCAAGATAGGCTTTAAAACTGAAAATCATATCAAATACTTACCGTCATTTTCCTTTTCTGGAGAAATTTCCTATTTATGCTGCCATATTGATGCCAGGAAAACAGAAAATTTGTATCAAATACTTACTGTAATCTTCCTTTCTTGGAGCCAATCCATATAGATGTTGCAATATTGGCACCAGAAAAATGGAAAATTGTATCAAAAACCTATCGTAATCTTCCTTTACTGGAGCAAATCCATTTGTGAGTTGCCATGTTTGTGACAGGAAAACGGAAAATTGTATCAAAGACTTACCGTAATTTTCCTTTCCTGGAGCCAATTCGTATGTGAGTTGTTATAATGGTGCCAAGAAAATAGAGAATTATATCAAACTTACCATGGTTGTTCTTTCTTGGAGTCAATCCATATGTGAGTTGCCATGTTGGTGTCAGTAAAATGGAAAATTGTATCAAATACTTACCGTAATTTTCTTTTTCTTGAGTCAATCCATTTGTGAGTTGCCATGTTGGTGACAGGAAAATGGAAAATTGTATCAAATACTGTAATTTTCCTTTCTTGTATTCAATCTATATGTGAGTTGCGATGTTGGTGCCAGGAAAATGGAAAATTGTATCAAATACTTACCGTAAATTTTCCTTTCCTGGAGCCAATCCATATGTGAGTTGCCATGTTAGTGACAAGAAAACGGAAAATTGTATAAAATACTTACCGTAATTTTCCTTTCTTGTATTCAATCTATATATGTGGGTTGCGATGTTGGTGCCAGGAAAATGGAAAATTGTATCAAATACCGTAATTTTCCTTTCTTGTATTCAATCCATATGTGAGTTGTCATGTAAGTGACAAGAAAACGGAAAATTGTATAAAATACTTATTGTAATTTTCCTTTCTTGTATTCAATCTATATATGTGGGCTGCGATGTTGGTGCCAGGAAAATGGAAAATTGTATCAAATACTTACAGTAATTTTCCTTTCCTGGAGCCAATCCATATGGGAGTTGCCATGTTGGTGCCACAAAATAGAGAATTATATCAAATACTTACCGTAATTTCCCTTTCCTGGAGCCAATCCATTGGTGAGTTGCTATGTTTGTGACAGGGAAGCTGAAAATTGTATCAAATACTTACCCTAATTTTCCTTTCTTGGAGTCAATCCATATGTGAGTTGCCATGTTGGTGCCAGGGAAATTGTATAAAATACTTACTGTAATTTTTCTTTCCTGGAGCTAATCCATATGTGAGTTACCATGTTTGTGACAGGAAAAAGGAAAATTGTATCAAATACTTACCGTAATTTTCCTTTCCTGGAGCCAATCTATATGTGAGTTGCCATGTTGGTGCCAGGAAAATGGAAAATTGTATCAAATACTTACCATAATTTTCCTTTCTTGGAGTCAATCCATATGTGAGTTGCCATGTTGGTGCCAGGGAAATTGTATAAAATATTTACTGTAATTTTTCTTTCCTGGAGCCAATCCATATGTGAGTTGCCATATTGGCACCAGGAAAATGGAAAATTGTATCAAATACCTACCGTAATCTTCCTTTCTTGGAGTCAATCCATATGTGAGTTGCCATGTTGGTGCCAGGAAAATGAAAAATTGTATCAAATACTTACTGTAATTTTTCTTCCCTGGAGCCAATCCGAATGTGAGTTGTCATGTTTGTGACAGGAAAACGGAAAATTGTATCAAATACTTACCGTAATTTTCCTTTCCTGGAGCCAATCCGTATGTAAATTGCCATGTTGGTGCCAGGAAATCTGAAAATTGTATCATATGCTTACCGCAATTTTCTTTTCCTTGAGTCGATCCGTATGTGAGTTGCCATGTTGGTGACAGGAAAATGAAATCAAATACCTACTGTAATTTTCCTTTTACTGGAGCCAATCCATATATGTGCTACTATGCTGGTGTTAGGAAAGTAAACATCATAACAGAAATAATTGGGTTTCCATTATTGACCTGATACAAATGATGGGGAAAGCCAAAAGTCCTTATCGACCTGCTTGTTCCCGTGTCAATGACTCAAAGTAATAAACCCAGAAAGTCAACCTAACAGCCTTCTCCACCTCTGCATCATTGTGACATAACTAAAAAGAACCCTGATGACCCAGAAGAAGCCCGTTCAGAAGTGCTGTGTCATTCCACCATATGTGTCAACAAGACTTTTCATCAAGGGAGACCAAGGAGAGTCTTCTTTTTCCATTGGAACTTTCTTTTACTTACCGGTGTTTACTGGAATAAAGAGCTTGAAATGGGTAATATGCTCATCCTCCACGCACCATTTCTGCTCTTTGGCTCTCCGTCACGTTGTCTTTGGGTTACGTCTAGTGTGAAAGAACTCTCATCACTACGTCACCGATCACTGCAAACCTCAGCTGTGTCCTTAGTAGGAAGCCTGGGTGGAGATGATAACATGGCTGGGTTGGGGACACTGCAGCTTTCAGAAAGATGAAACCATTAAGAAACATCTGTTCTTCCCCTGGGAAAGCAAAGTTGGAATTTTGCCCTAGACCAGGGTTTCTCAACCAAGGTTCTATAGAACTCTATGGTTCCTCCAGAGGTTGCTAGGGGTTCTTTGAGCAATGAGCAATTTCTGTCTCTCAGATAAGTTCCTATTGACACTATTGATCCTTTTAGATATCTGTAAGGTGGAAATTCTCCCCAATGACTACAAGTGTAAGGGGCATTCTTTCCACTGACCATCACACTAATGAGTTTTGTGTCTCAACCAAGGTTCCATAGAACTCTAGGGTTCCTCCAGAGGTTACTAGGGTTTCTTTGAGCGATGAACAATTTCTATCTCTCAGATAATTTCCCACTGACACCATTGATACTTTTAGATATCTGTAAGGTGGAAATTCTCCTCAATGACCACAAGTGTAAGGAGCATTCTTTCCACTGACCATCACACTAATGAGTTGTAGATATATTAATTTTTAGTAGGGATTCCCTGAGACCGGAAAGTTATTTCAAGGGTTCGTCTGTGCTGAAAAGGTTGAGAAAGGCTGTTCTAGACCTTTCCTTCCAGAGTTGACCTTATGATGTCTTCACCTTTCATCATGGCCCTTCAGGTACTCTTTGCCATGCGTGTCCATTGTGCTTAAAAAAGATTGAAAAACTTTATTTTATTTATTTATTTAATTATTTAATTTCTTCTGTGGCCAGTCCTCTAAAAAATTTTGAACAGTTAAAATACAGATTAAAAAAAATGTAAAACTTCTGTACTCTTTCACACTTGCTGCTGATATTAATTATTTGATGAAGACTCACTAATCATCAATGTAAGGGGCATTCTTCCCACTGACCACCAATGTAAGGAACATTCTTCCTACTGACTAGGGATGATCGAACTTTTGAAAAGTTCGGTTCGACCAGAACACCCCGAATTTCCAGAAAGTTCAGTTTGGATTCCAGAACCCCATTGAAATCAATGGGAACCGAACTTCTGGAATCATAAAACACCATTTTGAAGCCCTAAAACCCAATAAATGCCCCTAAAAAGTGCTTAGGGTTCTGGGTCATGCCCCAGGGACTATTAATCACACAAAAAAAAGTTCTTAAAAATTGTCGTTTTTGATAGAGAGACAATTATTGAAAAAATTATTGAAAAAAAAAATGAGATTTCTTTGGATTTAGTGTCTGGGGGGGGGGGGGGGGTCTAAAAAGTATACCTGTGAAGTTTCAGCTCTGTAGCATGTCCAGAACCAGAAAAAAAGAGAATTTTTCTTAGAATTTCAGTAGTGCAGGGATGGGGTTACCCTCCTTTCACACCTTTATGTGTGTATGTGTATATATATATATATATATATATGTGTGTGTGTGTGTGTATATATACCCCTATACAGAAGTTCAGATGTCATGCCTGCCTCCAAAGACGCCCAAAAAATGCCCAATAAATGCCTGAAACAAAAACGCACAGGTGTGAAAGGAGGGTAACCCCATCCCTGCGCTACTGAAATTCTAAGAAAAATTATCTTTTTTTTCTGGTTCTGGACATGCTACAGAGCTGAAACTTCACAGGTATACTTTTTAGACCCCCCCCCCCCCCAGACACTAAATCCAAAGAAATCTCTTTTTTTTTTTTTTCAATAATTGGCTCTATAAAAAAAAACGACAATTTTAAGAACTTTTTTGTGTGAATAATAGTCCCTGGGGCATGACCCAGAACCCTAGGCACTTTTTAGGGGCATTTATTGGGTTTTAGGGCTTTAAAAATTGTGTTTTTTGATTCCATATATATATATATATATATATATATATATCTCTACATTACGGTCACCCTGACATGGATGAGTTCGGTCACCCTGGCATAGCAGTTAGAGTCAGTTCACCCTAAACTACACTACGGTCACCCTGACACTAAAACTTTCCCTACAGAAACTAGATTATTGAATTAAACTATAGTGGTATATAGTACCCTAACTACACTGCATATCCCTTTTCTCACACTAATAATTGCTAAATGACACTGGAGCAGCAGGAGTAACAGAACTGCTTCCACTCTCTTCCACAGCCCTTGTATTACAGTGCTAGAGATTTGGCGGGCCTATGTTATATACTGGGGGGCGTATTCACTACTGATTGGCCTCTGGACCCCCTAGTCACTCCAATCTGCTTTTACTGATGTTTCTGGGCCAATCACGGGCTTTTAAAGCCCAGTTCCTGTCCCATTGCATTTTGGGCGGTTCGGGTGGCCGAATTCCAAACTTTTACCGCAAAAAGTTTCTGAATTCGGCCAAATTTCGAACAGCCAATGTTCGGGTCGAACCGATGGTTGACCCGAACCGTTCGATCATCCCTACTACTGACCACCAATGTAAGGAGCATTCTTCCTACTGACCATCATGTAAGGGGCATTCTTCCCACTGACCACCGATGTAAGGATCATTCTTTCCACTGACGACCAACATAAGAAGCATTTTTCTCACTGACCACCAATGTAAGCGACATTCTTCCCACTGACCACCAACATAAGGAGCATTCTTCTCACTGACCACCAATGTAAGGAGCATTCTTCCCACTGACCACCAATGTAAGGGGCATTCTTCCCACTGACCACCAATGTAAGGGGCATTCTTTCCACTGACCACCAATGACCACCAATGTAGGAGACATTCTTCTCACTGTTTCCTCCCGCTCTGTGAATGTTTAGTGGGTGTGACCAATAAGGACATGAGAAATTAGATTGGTTGGTGTGTTATCATTGTGTTTGTGTATTGGTGTGACTTAGATGAGGATCGGATGACATTTCACGGCAAACCAGTTCATTCCAATGGGGTTCACATACTTTTTTCCTGTCACTCTACGTAAAATAAGACCACAAATGAACCTGCATTTGTCCGCCCCTCGGCGCGGGTTTAGCGCTCCTCCATCCACCCAGGGAAGGAGGCTTCCATCCTGCTCTCTCTCCGGCGGGCTGGTGCCATGAATGGTTGGATTGTTAGCGAGGCCCTTGGTCAAGTTGTTTGATTTTCTTCCCTCTCTAATGATCCTCTCCATCCTGCCGGCACTTGAGTTGTGTTTATGCTGCCCGGGCCTAATAGACGGCGGAGCTCAGCTGCCAAGAGAAGAGTTTTAGTGCGAGCCCTTCGGAGGGCGAGACGGGCGATTTTTTTTCCCTTTCACGTCGCGATTATTAAACACACCATCCCCCGAAATGTGATTAATGAACTATGAAAAGGGAGCTTTTAGGAAAAGAAACAAATGTTGGTAATAAAAGAGCGTTTCCCCGGTGTTTGGGACGTCAGGGTCCAAACCTGGACCGCATTATATCTTATTAAATCATTATTTGGGGGGGGATGAAACAAAAAAGGCAATTCAGTTAGTTGGGGAAAAAAAAGTCACTTTTCAGAGTTACCGATTCGGCCTCTTATGGGTGTTAAAGACTAAAATTTAATTATAATCTGATTATATTTTGCCTTCCCCTCCCCCAACATGCTAACAACATATTACATATCTTCTTTTAGACCCAATGATGTCATCACTAGGTCTCTGTGCTTCTCTATGCAGTGCAGGCAGATCATGGCTGGTGGGAGGGGCCGGTGGGGTGCTGTACATAGCTTCCCGGAAACATCCCAGCACCCGGCCGCTGTAATCCGCTTAAGAGCCCTCAGTCCTGATACAAGCAGAGGGCTGGTTTTTGGGAGGAGTTATGCAAATATCAAAATGCCTTGATGAATGGATGCCAAGTCTGGAGGAGTGGGCGTTCCTAGGCTAGCTCACCTCACCCTGCTCCTCCCCCTCCCAGAAGTGACTAGCAGCCTATCTCATCTTGCTCCCCACCTCCCAGCAGTGACTAGCAGCTCATCTCACCCTGCTCCCCCCTCCCAGCAGTGACTAGCAGCTCATCTCACCTTGCTCTCCCCCCCCCCCCCAGCAGTGACTAGCATCTAATCTCACCCAGCTCCCCCCTCCCAGCAGTGACTCAGCATCTTATCCTGCTCCCTCGACCAGCAGTGATTTAGCAGCTCATCCCACCCTGCTCCCCCCTCCCAGCAGTGATTTAGCATCTCATCCCACACTGCTCTGCCTTCCCAGCCATGACTCAGCAGCTCATCTCACCTTTCTCCCCCCTCCAAGCAGTCACTCAGCAGCTGATCTCACCCTGCTCTCCCCTCCCAGCAGGGAATCAGCATCTTACCCTGTTCCCTCTCCCAGCAGTGATTTAGCAGCTTATCCCACCCTGCTCTGCCTTCCCAGCCATGACTCAGCAGCTCATCTCACCTTGCTCTTCCCTCCAAGCAGTGACTCAGCAGCTGATCTCACCCTGCTCCCCCCTCCCAGCAGTGACTCAGCATCTTACCCTGCTCCCTCTCCCAGCAGTGATTTAGCAGCTCATCCCACCCTGCTCCCCCCTCCCAGCATTGATTTAGCATCTCATCTCACACTGTTCTGCCTTCCCAGCCATGACTCAGCAGCTCCTCTCACCTTGCTCCCCCCTCCAAGCAGTGACTCAGCAGCTCCTCTCACCCTGCACCCCCCTCCCAGCAGTGTCTCAGCATCTCATCTCACCCTGCACCCCCCTCCCAGCAGTGACTCAGCATCTCATCTCACCCCGCTCCTCCCTCCAAGCACTGACTAGCAGCTCATTTCACTCTGCTCCCCCCTCCCGGCTGTGACTTGGCAGCCTGCCAGCCACCTAGAAGGGGTATATATGATATATGATGACAATGTATGTTATGCTATGGCAGCCCTATAAGGCCCTGTGAAGAAAAAAAATAAATAAAAAGCAGCTTATATTTTAGGGATAAAAAAATCTGGTGCAGCTCTACATGGCAGCCAATCAGCTTCTAACTTCAGCTTGTTCAATGAAGCTTTGACAATATAAGCTGGAAGCTGATTGGTTACCATGCAGAGCTGCACCAGATTTTGCACTCTCCAGTTTTAGTAAATCCCCCCCCCTTTATATCACATTTATTTATCACCAATTCCAGCCAACAATATACAGAGATTGTAAATGATAAGGCGAGGATGTGATTGGCGTTGGGCAGGGTTCCTCCTTAGGACATTGGGATGGAGCCGGCAGGAGGAGATTTGTTTGCAGACATTCTGTAGTGGGGTTGGGTTCCCCCCCCCCCCCTGTCAGCGTGTAACGGGTGACCGCCAGACAAGATCCCTCACTCATCATCCCCTGTGCAGAGTCCGTGTGCAGAGGACAAACTGTCCCAGCTGCTGCCGCGTCTCTGCGCTCCTTAACCCAACTACAACTCCCATCTTCCCTTCTCTGCATTCCCTACTTCCTGGAAGTTGCTTTTTTTTTATCTGTAGTTAAAATGTATTTAACCCCCCCCCCCAAAAAAAAAAAAAGTTATATTTTGCCGCTTATTGGCCTTTAGATGTGGTGGCTGCATTAATTTTTTTTCTACCCTTTTTTTTTTTTTTTTTAGATTTTTTTTTAAATTTTTAAAATTTAATTTGTTATTTATTTAATTTGTTTATTTGTTGTTTATTTGATTTGATTAATTGTCATTTTATTTTTTGTTCTTTATTTCGTTTGTTTTATTTGTCGTTGTTTCATTTGCTTACTTGTTTATTTTTTAATTGTTTATTTATGTCCTTTATTTTATTTGTTGATTTGTCATTTATTTAATTTGTTTACTTGTTTATTTTTAATTGTTTATTTTTTGTCATTTATTTAATTTGTTTACTTGTTGTTTATTTTTAATGTTTTATTTTGTGTCATTTATTTAATATGTTTACTTGTTGATTATTTTTTGTCATTTTTTTAAAATTTATTTATGTGTTGTTTATTTATTTAAATTTTTCTTTTGTTTGTTTTTTTTGTTTAGTTAATTTGTTTATTTGTTGAGCAACGTTACCACTCTGGATAAAGGAGCTCAGGAGGCACAGCAGACAGCAGCATTGTCAGGATGGGGGGGGGGGGGGGTGCCGCCTAAAGTCTTGAGGACTTTAGGGGTCAGTGGGAGTAGAAACTATCCTGGCATCACTGGGAGGAATAGTGCCCCATCATTGGTGTCAGTGGAAGGAATAGTGCCCCATCATTGGTATCAGTGGAAGGAATAGTGCCCCATCATTGGTGTCAGTGGGAGGAATAATGCCCCATCATTGGTATGAGTGGGAGGAATAGTGCCGCCATCATTGGTGTCAGTGAGAGGAATAGTGCCCCATCATTGGTGTCAGTGGGAGGAATAATGCCCCATCATTGGTATGAGTGGGAGGAATAGTGCCGCCATCATTGGTGTCAGTGAGAGGAATAGTGCCCCATCATTGGTGTCAGTGGGAGGAATAGTTCCCATCATTGTGTCAGTGGGAGGAATAGTTCCCATCATTGGTGTCAGTGGGAGGAATAGTGTCCCATCATTGGTATCAGTGGGAGGAATAGTGCCCCGGAGTTTAAGGGTAATAGGAAAGACAGAGCCGCTCAGGTGTATCAGTCCGACCTGGTGCTGGTAAGACCCGTCATCCGTATAAAGTGCAAGGAAGTAGTGGAACCGCACTCAGGTAGATGAAAGTAAAAGAAATACTTTTTATTCTTCAAATCATATATGGACAGACAGTGCAGGGAACAGGTAATCCAAGGTTAACGCATTTGAAGAATAAAAAGTATTTCTTTTACTTTCATCTACCTGAGTGAGGTTCCACTACTTCCTTGCAGGAATAGTGCCCCCTCATTGGTGTCAGTGGGAGGAATAGTACCCCATCATTGGTATCAGTGGGAGGAATAGTGCCCCATCATTGGTGTCAGTGAGAGGAATAGTGCCCCATCATTGGTATCAGTGGGAGGAATAGTGTCCCATCATTGGTGTCAGTGGGAGGAATAGTGCCCCATCATTGGTGTCAGTGGGAGGAATAGTGCCCCATCATTGGTGTCAGTGGGAGGAATAGTGCCCCATCATTGGTGTCAGTGGGAGGAATAGTGTCCCATCATTGGTGTCAGTGGGAGGAATAATGCCCCATCATTGGTGTCAGTGGGAGGAATAGTGCCCCATCATTGGTGTCAGTGGGAGGAATAATGCCCTATCATTGGTGTCAGTGGAAGGAATGGTGTCCCATCATTGGTGTCAGTGGGAGGAATAGTGCCCCATCATTGGTGTCAGTGGGAGGAATAGTGTCCCATCATTGGTGTCAGTGGGAGGAATAATGCCCTATCATTGGTGTCAGGGGGAGGAATAGTGCCCCCCCCCCCCCCATTTAGCTCACCCCCTAAAGCATAATAAACAGGAGTGAATTAAGCAGATCATGTCGCAGGCTGCCAATCATTTGTGTTCTGGCAAACAATCGCCTCCTATTGACCGGCCCGGCAATTATTGCCATCCCATCCATGGATGGATCCCAGCTCCTGCCATCGTTAGTGTACAACATTTGTAACCAGCTTTTTTTTTTTGGGGGGGGGTGAATAAATTATAATAGACCCCCCCCCCCCTTTTTTTCCGCTTTTCCAAAAGCTGCTACCACTTAGGAGACAGTATTAACCTAATTCATTAAAAAGTAGCCGTCCCCTTTGTTGGCGTAACGCTCTGAGGCCTATTGATGTCAGGCGTCCTGGTAAAGCGCATAATGACTCGTCATTAGAGACCCCGGGAGCAATTAACAGGCCGCTTAATTAGCAAGAAACGTATTAGAGATTGAGTGGCTGATCTTTGCTTAAAGACTTGTAAAGTAATCAGAGGTAGTTGTCTGATTATACATTGATCGCCCTTCCCCACCTCCCTTAGGTCACCCCCCCCCCCATGCCTCCCCATTCCTATTCGTCCGGTCGAACAATGGACGCGCTACAAAAGGCCGTTCTGCGCTGTAATGGAGGGCGAGTATTAAACGCCGCAGCTTACTCTTTTTTAAAGAATTGGAAATATGTTTTTTTTTTGTGTGTGCGACCGAACTGACTGTGCATTGTAATTAGGGATAAAACAGAAGAGGGCGGAACAAAAGTGCGGCGGGTTACTGTCCAAAATTTGTTTAGGCATCACCAATTTTTTTTTCATTTCACTTTATGACCTCATTACAGGTGTTGCCCTACGAAAAGCGATTGATGGTGGAATATTTTTCAGAGGAAGTTCTTGTAATTAGGAAAGAAAACCAGAAGAGGGCGGAACAAAAGTGCGGTGGGTTACTGCTCAAAATACGTTTAGGCATCACCAATTTTTTTTTCCAATTTCCCTTTATGGCCTCATTACAGGCATTGCCCTCTAAAAAACGATTGGTGGTGGACGATTTTTCAGAGGCAGTTTGAGGGGCTGCGCATTGTAATTAAGAATAAAACAGTAGAGGGCAAATCAAAAAGTGCGGTCGGTTATTGCTCAAAATACTTTTAGGCATCATCAACTTTCTTGATTGGTCGGTGGTGAATACCGTACGGTTGTGCAAGGTTGTTTCTACCCCCCCCCCCCCAACCGCTCCCCCTTAAAAATAAATAACTCCACTTTTGTTGAGCAAACCCCTCCTCCTCTGGGTGATCTCTGTACATTACAGGAATTGTAACAAACTTTGTTGCAGATTTTTACCTTTTGTTATTCTGAAGAAATCATTGTTTGTTCCTCTGTGCTGGGTGGGTGTAATGGGAGTGGTTTCATAATAATCTATCAGCTGTGGCAGCTGCAGGGCTCTAATGAGGAAATCTGCTGGGCCTGCATCCCTTTAGACGTGTTCCTATTGGGAGTAGCTCACCAAAAATGACATTTCTGTTGCAGGGGATGCCAGAAATCTGACTTGTATCTTAGTGCAGACTTCTGGTAAAATTGGTGAGCCAATCAAACAAGCAGGATATTATGTTTCTGGGGGTGTGGTCAGTATACATTCTGGGGGTGTGGTCAGTATACATTCTGGGGGTGTGGTCAATGCACATTCTGGGGGTGTGGTCAGTGCACATTCTGGGGCTGTGGTCAGTATACATTCTGGGGGTGTGGTCAGTATACATTCTGGGGGTGTGGTCAATATACATTCTGGGGGTGTGGTCAGTATACATTCTGGGGGTGTGGTCAGTGCACATTCTGGGGGTGTGGTCAGTATACATTCTGTATACAGAACACCTCCAGGCGGCCATATTGCATTGCAATTCATAGATTTAGAGTTAACCCTGAACTATGACCCTGGAATTATTGCTCACAGTCCGGTATGCGCGATACCTAATATATGTATGTAACTGCCATTCCTGTACACAGCCGCACTCCACGCATGCGTTTCTGTTCAAACCTGCCTGATTTTCAGTAATGATGTGCAACTTCCACTATTTTAAACTTTTGTTATCCAGCAGGGGGTGACAAATAGCGACAGCAGCTTCAAGTGTGCGATATTCTCCTATAAGCCTCACATTGGGGGCCGCATGCTGGAAGCTTTGCTACTAAATGAGTAATGTGACCGGAGCCTAGGCCCTCCACACCGGAGCCGCAGGACAAATCGCATGACAAGTCGCCCCCTATTGTCAGCAACCGCACTCTTCAAATCAGCACAAAACTGACTGTGCGGTGCCGCATCCTTTCCAACACCTCCGTCCTCCACTACTTATGGCTTTCAAGTCGCACCCAAAGTCACACTGAGAACCAGCATCCAAACTGTGCGACTTCATCTCATTTCACAGCCACAGTCACTGTGAACGAGAGATAAATCTCACCCTTCCTTCTCACCCAACTTTCCTTCTCACCCTTCCTTACTTCTCACCTTCCTTTCTTTCTCTCTTTCTCTCTTTCTCTCTTTCTCCCTCTGTTATATTCTCTCGCTCTCTTTCTTTCTTTATCTTTCTCCCTTTTTTCTTTCTTTTTCTTTCTGTCTTTCTTTCTTTCTCTCTGTTACTCTCTCTCATTCGCTCTCATTTCTTTCTCTCTCACTTTTTTTTTTCTTTCTTTTTCTTTCTTTCTTTCTTTCTTTCTTTCTTTCTTTCTTTCTTTCTTTCTTTCTTTCTTTCTTTCTTTCTTTCTTTCTTTCTTTCTTTCTCTCTCTCTCTTTTTCTTTCTCTCTTTCTCCCTCTGTAATATTCTCTCGCTCTCTCTCTTTGTTTCTTTCTTTCTCTCTCTTTTTCTTTCTCTCTTTCTCGCTCTGTTATATTCTCTCGCTCTCTTTCTTTCCTTCTTTCTTTCTTTCTTTCTTTCTTTCTTTCTTTCTTTCTTTCTTTCTTTCTTTCTTTCTTTCTTTCTTTCTTTCTTTCTCTCTTTTTTTCTTCTTTCTTTCTTTCTTTCTTTCTTTCTATCTTTCGTTCTTTCTTTCTTTCATTCTTTTTATTTCTTTCTTTCTTTTCTGTCTCATTCTCTCTCTTTTTCTTTCTCTATCTCTCTCTCTCTTTTTTTTTCTTCTTTCTTTCTTTCTATCTTTCGTTCTTTCTTTCTTTCATTCTCTTTATTTCTTTCTTTCTTTTCTGTCTCATTCTCTCTCTTTTTCTTTCTTTCTTTCTTTCTTTCTTTCTTTCTTTCTTTCTTTCTTTCTTTCTTTCTTTCTTTCTTTCTTTCTTTCTTTCTTTCTTTCTTTCTTTCTTTCTCTCTCTCCCTCTCTCTTTCTCTCTCTCTCTTTCTTTCTTTCTTTCTTTCTTTCTTTCTTTCTTTCTTTCTTTCTTTCTTTCTTTCTTTCTTTCTTTCTTTCTTTTCTGTCTCATTCTCTCTCTTTTTCTTTCTCTATCTCTTTCTCTCTCTCTCTCTCTTTTTCCTTTCTCTTTCTTTCTTTCTTTCTTTCTTTCTTTCTTTCTTTCTTTCTTTCTTTCTTTCTTTCTTTCTTTCTTTCTTTCTTTCTTTCTTTCTTTCTTTCTCTCTCTCTCTCTCTCTCTCTCTCTCTCTCTCTCTCTCTCTCTTTCTCTCTCTCTCTCTTTCTTTCTTTCTTTCTTTCTTTCTTTCTTTCTTTCTTTCTTTCTTTCTTTCTTTCTTTCTTTCTTTCTTTCTTTCTTTTCTGTCTCATTCTCTCTTTCTTTCTCTGTCTCTTTCTCTCTCTCTCTCTCTCTCTCTCTCTTTCTCTTTCTCTTTCTTTCTTTCTTTCTTTCTTTCTTTCTTTCTTTCTTTCTTTCTTTCTTTCTTTCTTTCTTTCTTTCTTTCTTTTTTTTTTCTTTCTTTCTTTCTTTCTTTCTTTCTTTCTTTCTTTCTTTCTTTCTTTCTTTCTTTCTTTCTTTCTTTCTTTCTTTCTTTCTTTCTTTCTTTCTTTCTTTCTTTCTTTCTTTCTTTCTTTCTTTCTTTCTTTCTTTCTTTCTTTTTTTTTCTTTCTTTCTTTCTTTCTTTCTTTCTTTCTTTCTTTCTTTCTTTCTTTCTTTCTTTCTCTCTTTTTCTTTCTTTCTTTCTTTCTTTCTCTCTCTTTTTCTGCCATGCCATGATGCAGCTGGATTTTTCTCTGCTCTGCTCCTGCATGAGTTAGGCTCTCGCGCAGCATGCTCTAGTGAAATTAGCGCAGTCTAATAAACAGCATGCAAAATGCATGCCCTGCAGCAGCCTATTATTTTTTGTCCTGGTGAATTCTGATTGGGCGGTATGCCGTAGTAATACGCACACATATATAGACGTATTCATGTACAAACACGCATGCACACACCTTTGCCGCTCTCGCGCGGTCCTCACCTGACCTCTGAGATTCTGGCAGTGCGCCCCCGTTCCTGTTTGGCACTAAAGGGCTGAGAGTGTCTAACGTGGGGCCCTAGGCATCTGCCAGCGGTTAATGTACATGTTGCATATTACACGTGTTTTGTGATCTCCAGCTACATTCAGGATCCTCTTACCTCCTCCGTTCCCATTTGTTTCTTTTAGCCTTCAGCAAACCTGCGATTTTTTTTTTCAATCCCAGTGCAGGAGAAAACGGGGAGCTGGCGCTCCTCCTGCGGGATTTAGGATGATGGCAGCATTTACAGGATCAGTCCACTCAGGCTGCATTCACACCTGAGTGTAGCGTCTTTGAGCATTTTTATGTGCCACTTGTGTATTTTTATACAGAGATTTTGAGGTTTGGCATTTTTTTATTAGCCAGTAGAGAAAACTATTATCTGTTGCATCATTTGTTGCTCGATTTTTCCAGCTTTTTTAGCTTTTCCATTGGCTTTTATTTCTTTTTATTATTATTATTTATTCATTATTATTATTTTTTCGTTAGGGTAAGGGGTTAGAGTTAAGGTTAGGTTAGGGCTAGGATTAGGAGCTGAGGTTAGGGTTAGGATTAGGGGTTAGAGTTAAGATTAGGTTAGGGTTAGGATTAGGAGCTGGGGTTAGGGGTTAGAGTTTAGATTAGGTTAGGGCTAGGATTAGGAGCTGAGGTTAGGGTTAGGATTAGGGGTTAGAGTTAAGATTAGGTTAGGGTTAGGATTAGGAGCTGGGGTTAGGGGTTAGAGTTTAGATTAGGTTAGGGCTAGGATTAGGAGCTGAGGTTAGGGTTAGGGTTAGGGGTTAGAGTTAAGATTAGGTTAGGGTTAGGATTAGGAGCTGGGGTTAGGGTTAGGGGTTAGAGTTAAGATTAGGTTAGGGTTAGGATTAGGAGCTGGGGTTAGGGGTTAGAGTTTAGATTAGGTTAGGGCTAGGATTAGGAGCTGAGGTTAGGGTTAGGGTTAGGGGTTAGAGTTAAGATTAGGTTAGGGCTAGGATTAGGAGCTGAGGTTAGGGTTAGGGGTTAGAGTTAAGATTAGGTTAGGGTTGGGATTAGGAGCTGAGGTTAGGATTAAAGGTTAGAGTTAAGATTAGGTTAGGGTTAGGATTAGGAGTTGGGGTAAGGGTTAGGATTAGGGGTTAGCGTTAAGATTAGGGTTAGGATTAGGAGTTGGGGTTAGGGGTTAGAGTTAAGATTAGGTTAGGGTTAGGATTAGGAGCTGAGGTTAGGGCTAGGATTAGGGGTTAGAGATAAGATTAGGTTAAGGTTAGGATTAGAAATTGGGGTTAGGTGTTAGAGTTCAGATTAGGTTAGGGTTGGGATTAGGGTTAGGGTTTAGAGTCAAGATTAGGTTAGGGCTAGGATTAGGAGCTGGGGTTAGGGGTTAGAGTTAAGATTAGGTTAGGGCTAGGATTAGGAGCTGAGGTTAGGGTTAGGGTTAGGGGTTAGAGTTAAGATTAGGTTAGGGTTGGGATTAGGAGCTGGGGTTAGGATTAAAGGTTAGAGTTAAGATTAGGTTAGGGTTAGGATTAGGAGTTGGGGTAAGGGTTAGGATTAGGGGTTAGAGATAAGATTAGGTTAAGGTTAGGATTAGAAATTGGGGTTAGGGTTAGGTGTTAGAGTTAAGATTAGATTAGGGTTAGGATTAGGAGTTGGGATTAGGGTTAGGGGTTAGAGTCAAGATTAGGTTAGGGTTAGGATTAGGAGCTGGGGTTAGGGTTAGGGGTTAGAGTTAAGATTAGGTTAGGGTTAGGATTAGGAGCTGGGGTTAGGGTTAGGGGTTAGAGTTAAGATTAGGTTAGGGTTAGGATTAGGAGCTGGGGTTAGGGTTAGGGGCTAGAGTTAAGATTAGGTTAGGGCTAGGATTAGGAGTTGAGGTTAGGGTTAGGGGTTAGAGTTAAAATTAGGTTAGGGTTGGGATTAGGAGCTGAGGTTAGGATTAAAGGTTAGAGTTAAGATTAGGTTAGGGTTAGGATTAGGAATTGGGGTAAGGATTAGGATTAGGGGTTAGCGTTAAAATTAGGTTAGGGTTAGGGTTAGGATTAGGAGTTGGGGTTAGGGGTTAGAGTTAAGATTAGGTTAGGGTTAAGATTTGGAGCTGAGGTTAGGGTTAGGATTAGGGGTTAGAGTTAAGATTAGGTTAGGGTTAGGATTAGGAGTTGGGGTTAGGGGTTAGAGTTCAGATTAGGTTAAGGTTAGGATTAGAAATTGGGGTTAGGGTTAGAATTAGAGGTTAGAGTTAAAAGTGGACCTGCCAATTCTGGTGTTCAATGGCAAATGCCAATCAAGCTCCACAGTGCCGGGCAGTGAGCAGTGCCGGGAGACACAGCAATCCTTCTGGCAATGGGAGGTATTGATGGGCCATCCTGGAGGAGTTGGACTGCCTGTGCAACCTCTATAGGGTCCAGGTATGGCCTCATACTACCAGTAGTGACACTGACCCCAGCCAAATGCAGAACTAATGAAAAACAGTCAGAAAAGATGAGTAGGGAAAAAGTCAGTGGCCTCCACCTGTAAAATCATTCCTGTTTTGGAGGCGGCCTTATTGTTGCCCATCTTGTGCATCTGCTCTTAATTTCATTAACACCAAAGCAGCTGAAACTGATTAACAACCCCCTCTGCTACTTAACTGACCAGATCAATATCCCAGGATCTGATTAAAAAAGTGTTCCTTTAATTTTTTTTGAGCAGTGTATATCAAAATAACCATTGTGCTTCCCCACCATCCAATAACCATCTGTGTGACCGTGCTTCTTACTCCGAATAGTGATTGCAAATCAAAAGACAAGGTGACATCTTAGTGTGCCCCCCCCCCTCCCCCTCCCCCTTCCCCAGGTGTGTTCTCACCTTGTTCAGTGCGACCTCACAACTAATGCTGGTCATACACTGTGCGAAAAATTGTTCAAACTCATTTTTGAAAAAATGAACACTCGACCATGAGAGCAGAGAATCGTCCCATCGCATAACCACCGATAAATCGTTCAATGGACATAAATTAATCCATTAATCGCTAACTTTTTTCACATATACAAAAACACTTTGAAAGAGAAACACATTACCCAGTTCTGGACCGGAAGATTTACCCCCCCCCCCTTAATGACCAGGTGACCAGGCTATTTTTTTAGATACGGCACTGCGTTACTTTAACTGACAATTGCGTGGTTGCGTACTTTCTGCTATAAAACCTATCCAATATAAAAATTTTGAAAATGTAATTTCGGTATCAATTTAGGCCAATATGTATTCTGCTACATAAAATCACAATAACTGTATATTGATTGGTTTGCACAAAAGTTATCGCCGTCTACAAACTATGGAATATTTTTATGGCATTTTTATTTATGTTATTTTTTTTAACTAGTAATGGCGGCGATCAGTTGACTGCGACATTGTGACGGACAAATCGGACGCCTAACAGGCACTTTTGAGAGCCAGTGACATTTTTACAGTAATCAGTGCTAAAAAATATGCACTGTTACTGTACTGACACTGGCAGGGAAGGGGTTAACACCAGGGTCGATCAAAGGGTTAATTGTGTCCCTAGGGGGTGCTTTCTAACTGTGTGGGGGATGAAGACAGAGATCCGTGTTCTAAAATAGCAGGAACACAAGATCCCTGTGTTTATCCTTGTCAGAACGGCGATCTGCCTTCTTTACATAGACAGACCGCCGTTATACTTTTGTGTGGAGCGATTCCGGATGGCCGACGGACATTGCATCCGCTGAACCCGCTGATTGGCTCCAGCTGTAGTCAATCTCCCACAGATATACCTTATCATGTGACCAATTACAATGACCCTTGAGCGCCCCCCCCCCCCCGTACCTACTGTGATTGTATACAGCAAGTACAAGCTCATGACGGGGTCTACTGATCGGCTGTGTCCAATCACATCCCAGAGCTCTGTGTTGATAAACAACACAGAGCTCTGTACAGCAGGAGCGATCTCTCTGTTTCTCATCCCTGCAAAGCAGGGATAAGAGACTGAGAGATTTAGTAGTAAAAGCAGGCACACAGTTAACCCCTTGATTGCCCCTAGATGTTGACTCCCTCCCAGCCAGTGTCATTAGTACAGTGACAGAATATAGTATTACCACTGATCACTGTATTAGTGTCACTGGTGAAGTCAGTGTCAGTTAATCAGTCCCCCCCCCCCGACTAACTGACACTGACTTCACCGGTAACACTAATTGAGACTTCATTGACTGCCCAGGAGAAAATAAACACTTTTATATGATCAGTTTTATGGTGGCCATACACTATACGAAAATTCGGTCATTTGGACAGTTCGTTTGTTTTTCGGCCAGTTAATGGGCACAAATCGGTAATCAGTTGTGATGTTTTTTGAGCCAAAAAAAAACGAAGGACAAGTTTGGAAAAACAAAACAATAAATTGAAAGGTTAACCATTTGCCGACCAAGCACAGTATATAGACTGCCGCAGGTTGGCCCTCTTGCGCGAAACGACGTAACTGCACGTCACTTGGTGCAATAGCCAGAGGGGGCGCACACGCAATGCTTGCCGGAATTGCATCGCACGGGTGTTCACACTAGGGGTAGACCGATTATCGGCAAGGCCGATATGCACTTTCCCCGATATTTCGGTATTGGCCCCCCGGAACTGTCCGATATTGCTGATATTTTTGTGACGTCATTCTGCCTTCTTAGGCCGCCTACCTCGCCTTGGACAGCCTCATCTGGAGTCTCGTGGGAGTGTATCACAGCCATACACCCACCCACAGCTGCCCGGTGCCAGCCAGCCACCCACATCCACAGATCCTGTACCAGCCAGCCACAGGCACTGTACCAGCGAGCCAGCCACCCACATCCACAGATCCTGTGCCAGCCAGCCACAGGCACTGTACCAGCCAGCCACCCACCCACAGGCCCTGTACCAGCAAGCCACCCACAGCCTCTGTGCCAGCCAGCCACCCACCACAGGGTGCCAGCCAGCCAGCCACCACAGGGTGCCAGCCAGCCAGCCACCCACCACAGGGTGCCAGCCAGCCAGCCACCACAGGGTGCCAGACAGCCAGCCACCCACCACAGGGTGCCAGCCAGCCACTACAGGGTGCCAGCCAGCCATCCACCACAGGGTGCCAGCAAGCCAAACACCCACCACAGGGTGCCAGCCAGCCACCCACCACAGTGTGCCAGACAGCCAGCCACCCACCACAGGATGCCAGGCATCCACCACAGGGTGCCAGCCAGCCATCCACCACAGGGTGCCAGACAGCCAGCCTCAGACAGGGTGCCAGAGAGCCAGCCACCCACAGACAGGGTGCCAGAGAGCCAGCCATCCATCACAGGGTGCCAGCAAGCCAGCCATTAAGCATTAAACAAAAATTAACGTGTTCAGTACCAGATTTGTGTAAAAAATTGTTTTTATTTTTCAAAACTTTAAATGTACAAAATATCGGCCCATATCGGCTGATACCGATAAGCAATAGCCAAAATATCAGTATCGGCCCTGAAAAAACCATATCGGTCTATCCCTAGTTCACACCCATGCGATGAGATTTTGATACGGGGAAAAAAGGGTCCACATTTGCACCAAAATGTTGTAGTACCCTTTTTTCCCTTCACCTAAATCTTATCGCATGGGTGTGAACACCCATGTGCTGCAATTCTGGCAATTGCATAATCACTGCATTGTGGGAAAGTCGGAGTTACTAAAATAGCAGAGAGGTGATTTTTAGCTAAAAACACCAATGCAAAAAAGCTAAAAGCGCTGAAAAACTCACGACAAAGCTACTGCCCTTTTTACAACGTCCAGTGTGCATGAGGCCTGGGGGAGGGGGGGGGGGTAATATTCTTTTTAATGCAGGTTTTTTTTTACTGTGACAAAACCCACATACATTAATGGGTGAAAATGCACAAAAAATATATGTAAAATGCTTTAAAAAAAAAAAAAAATGTGACTAGTGACATACAAGAGGCGTACTTGTACTACAATTATTCAGGAAATATTCTTCTTATAGGGCGATCTATTGGGTAAACAAGGGCTATGGTGGAATTAAAGGGCAGATCACTCGAATTCCCTCAGGGAAGTTTTGGATGAGGTCACCACATCTCCTCCCACAATATTACAGTCCCCGGCTTTAATGACCAGGTTGGAAGACTGCGACCAGTGTTGAGTCATTAAGCCCTGGTTGGTGCTCATCTCGTGATTGCACTTAGAGATATAATTAAATGTAACTTCATCCTCGTGTGGACAACCCTGTTGGTAGACCGAGGGAGGGCTAATAATCTGGAAAGACGGCAATGATTGCCAATGTCTTTACACCTTTTCTTAGTTCATTATCCTGTCCTATTATAGCAGAGGCATAACCTAAGTTTTAATTTTTAAGCGCTCTCATTACCTACAGCAGTGGTCCTCAACTTCCGGTCCTCGGGGCCCACTAACAGGCCAGGTTTGCAAGATAACTAAATTACATCACAGGTGATCTTATTTGCTGCTCAGTGATTGCAGTATTCTAGTCTGCATCTCCCCAAGGTAATACTTAAAATCTGGCCTGTTAGTGGGCCCCGAGGACCGGAGTTGAGGACCACTGACCTACAGGACAGAAACAGGTGAGTGTCGGCACTCAAATCCTAGCAATTTATATAATTGGGCTGGATCTTTATTTTCTCAGTTAGGTGTATTAACCCGATAAAAAATGTTTTGTAAACCTGCCAGAAATCCAGTGAGCTCTTGATGTCTTGTTTGGGAAGACAACATAGTTCCTCTGTTGCACTGAAATTCCAAATGGTGTTATCAGCCTTGCCTGCTGAACTACAGAAGTCCACCCATCCCCACCATTCTGTGTCCCTCTCCATGTGCATACATTGATTTCTTTCCCAGCAAAAGAATGCTAAGGGGCTCTCGGGAGATGTAGTTCTAGGTGTGTGCCTACTTCGGTAGGACCTGAGCTCCCAAAAGCTGCCTCTGCAAGAATTTTTCAAGCCTGGTGATGGAGGCACACACCTAGAACTATATCTCTCAAGAGCCCCCTTTTCACAAGGTGTGTGGGCAGGGATTTGGGAGTCAAGTCGGGAAGCTGTTACAAGGTAGAAGCCCACTGGCGGGGAGGGGATGCTGGTGACATCCTTGACCTAATATGACCACTTATGTTTAATGACATTGTCCAAATATGGCCATTTGGTCATACTGGGTCAGTGAGGTCCCCTAAATCCCTGTCCTTCAGCCGTATGTAATAAAGGTTGGGAATTCTGGTTACATCATTGATCTACTATGGCCATGTGGTAATACTGGGCCAATGAGGTCACCAGCCTCCCTGTCCTTCAACCGTTCATAACAAAGGAGAGGGGGGGGGGGTGCTGGTTACATCATTGACCTACTATGGCCATGTAGTCATAATGGGTCAATTATGTCACTAGCATCTCCACCCCACAGGCGCCCGTAACAAAGGCTTGGGGATGCTGGTTACATCATTGACATTTGGTCAATGACATTGGTCAATTATGGCCATGTGGTCATAGTAAGTCAGTGATGTCACCTGCATCCCCGCCCTGCAGCTGTACCTAACAAAAGGTTGGGAATGCTGCTGAGATTCTTCACCTAATATGGCCATTTGGCCATATTGGGTCAAATATGTCACCAGCATCCCCGCCCTGCAGCCACATGTAACAAGGGGATGGGGATGCTGGTGACATTCTTGACCCAATATGGCCATGTTTGGTCAATGAAATTGTCCACAAATGACCAGGTGGTCATATTGGGTCAGTGATGTCACCAGCACCCCACAGTCACACTTAACATAGGGTTTGGGGTGCTGGTGACATCACTGACCTAATATGACCATATATGGTTAATGATATTGCCCAAATATGGCCATGTGGTCATATTGGGTCAATGATGTCACCAGCATCTCTGTCCTTTAGCCGCACATAACAAAGTGTTGAGAATGGTGGTGACATCATTGATCTAATATGGCCATGTGGTCATAATGGGTCAATGATGTCACCAGCATCCCCACCCTGCAGCAGCACATAAAGGGTTGGATGCTGGTGACATCATGACAATATTTGGACAATGTCAGTGACCAAATGTGGCCATATTAGGTCAATAATGTTACCAGTATTCCTGTCACTTTGTTAAGTGCAGATGGGGGCAATGAATTCCCCAGCTGAAGCCGATTGGACTGCCAACATGCCAATCGCGTCACAGATTCCTGTGGGTTTGGGCCAAACTTAATTCATGACTACTGGTCATGTCAAAGGGAGGCTACAGGATCAAAGCGAAGAGCCTAAAAATAATGTTGGGACCTATTCTATTGTGGGGGACGGTCTCTTGGGAGGTAAATTTGGTTAATGGTTGGACATACACTTTCAATGGAGCTTTTTGCTTTAAAGCCAGCTTAAACTATTGATGACATTATTAGCCATTTTTGGCTCCAAAGGGCTCCAAGGCCTATTACTTCCTTGAAAGTGACAGAACAGGCCGAGAGCAGTTTATTACAAATTATTTCAACTTTGACGACACCTGTTTCACACATTAAAGAATTTAGAAAAAAAATGGAAGCCTATCCAGTTTCAGAAAATAAAGGCCCTGTAAGAGGATAGCATATCGCGGGCAGGAGGAAGCAAAGTCAACGTACACTTCTCCGTAGGACTTTCCCATGCTGAAGAATCCAGTGTTGCAATTAAAAGTATATTGCAGTCATCCGATAATACAATACGTGTCTCACAAATGGTGCTCAGACAGGTGCACTCTTCAGCTTGACTGAGTACCGCCATAAAATATGCCGGTGTAGGTTTCATGTCATGAGAAAACAGGATGGTTATAGGAAAACCCAAGAGCGACGTGAAATTTTTGAAAGCTAGCTAATGCCGACCGACTAGTAATTACTGTAGACCGGGACTGAGGACGCTGCTGAGCGCTATCACACCAGTAGACTTTGGTTAACTGGCCAAAAACTGGGAGTTTCAGGACTAATAGTGGAGTTAAAAAAAAAAAAAAAAAACTTGTTGATGTTCACTACATTCCTGGAGCACTGGTGGCTGCAAGCCTGGATTGGCAATTTGGCAAGTCAGGGCAAAGTCAAAATGTATTAAAGTTGAACTCCAGGCAGAAAAAAAAATTCAGGTATTTTTTCTAAAAAATGGATAAATATATTATTAAATCCTAAGTCTAGGAATTGTAGGAAATGTTCCCTGGCAGTGGGGTCCCTCAAGGATTAACTGCTTGTTATGTCTGGAGGGTCATAATAAGGATAAAAATCGACTTTATTCTGCGCTCCAGCATTGCAACTGGACCCCCACAGCCTCCCTTCTAGGCCATTCATGGCCATGATCACACTCTTGCCTCCTCAACATATTATACAGGATTAATAACCCTGCATTGTACATGATGATGCCAAAGGGAGGGACCTAGAGCTGGCTGGAATGGGGATGTAAGGTAAGCCCAAAGCCATCGTTCACACGCTACACGCTATACGAGCTATTCACATGGGTGGCTGTTATGGACACCTGCTTGGAGGCATACGGATGTTCGCAGTGGGGTGACACAGCAAGCAACCATCAGCCACTGACAATGGAGTGGATACCCCTGTGAGTGGTTACCGGAGGGATTTGGAATGATTTGTTACCAGGCTTGGTATTGCAAGCGGCATTAGACAAAGGTAAAGCCTTGGCTGTACTATCAGTCGTGGAGAGCATGGAGGTAAGCGCCATTGAGGACTTCATGTACTGGCCTTCCATCCTCCGCTCTATGCCTGCACATATTTGCCAGTAGCCGTACCAGGTGTAACAGCTAGCTTATCTGCGCTCACTGCATATCCTACCAACAGCTCATACTTATTGACTTGCCTAGTGCAAATTTATGAGCCTGCCATTGGCCTTTTGCTATCTGGATTTAATCAGACTAATTATCTGTGGATTCCAGCCAAGTGCTTTTGTCATTATTTGCTACACGACGCCACAGTGGAATTAATCCATCTTCAGACTTTGCAACTAGGTTTGCCATTAATGGTTCTGCACCTTGACAGCCCCATCAGCCCTCCCCCCCCCCCCATGTTAGGCTCTTGTCAATTGGTCATTCATCTATTTGGGATGGGTATTTCCACACATTAGACTGATGTTACTGGCCCTTCACCTCATGTCTCATATTGATGTCTTTCAGTGGATTTACCTCCCACCCAATATATATGTGCCTATATCCAGGAAGGTGTGCGATGGGAATATGAACTTTGCTTTACCTTCCAACTGGTCTTGTCCATGTATTTAATGGGATGAATGTGTAGCGTGATCGATGTGTGTATGGCGCCTGGCGCCCCGATTTGCACAAACAGGCAACGTTGTCTTTTTTTTGGTGATGGTGAATGGTGGATGGCCTTGGGTTTTTTGTATTTGGAATTTTCTATTTTTGAGTTGTTTTATCAATAAATTTGTTATCAATACATAATTTTGAGGTTTCATTGACTTCTTGTTACCAATCCCTGGTGGTTCATACACATGGTCCTTAGGACAATGCTTTGATCACTGCCCATTTTTTGGAATATGTTTATTGGCCATTGAGCCCCACCCAATCATTGGGTGAGTGGGAAGGTACATAGAGGTTTCCAACCTTTTGGTGAGGATACCTCATTTTGATTATTAGGTTCCCTACCCAATATTGTTCTGTGTAAGGTAAGTACCAATGCTTGTACTCCCCCTAGATATACTGAGCATTTAACCCTAGCAGTGCAGGGGGTAAGCCCATTGCAATGGTAGATTTTTTTTTTCTAGTTCCTAAGGTTGGGCTTTAAATACTGCTGGTGTGGTGTATGCAGGACTACTGATGGCGAGGGAAGAGGAGTACAGGAAGTATTACCAATTGTATTATGGGTGGAACCATCCTGGTATTCCTCTTAGGCTACCATCCCTATTAAGTAGAAACCATACAGAATTCTTCCTCCAGCTTGGGCCTGGAGGAAGAATTCTGTATGGTTTATAGTCAATAGGGATGGTGCCCTAAAAGGAATACCAGGAGGGTTCCACCCATAATACAAATGGTAATGCTTCCTGTACTCCTGAAGATGAAAGAGGTAAGTTGGGGACTTTAAATATGCCACACAGAGGACATATAGTGAAAAATCAATAAAATATCCAACACTTTATTGTACAATTAAAAACATCATTAAAAATCTAAAAAAAAAAAAAAAAAAAATTGCCATGTATTGTTGTATGTAGTTAACACATATATGTCTCTCCGGCATAACGTAATGGATCTGGCATAGTGGATCAACGCGTTTCACGATAGTCTTGCTTCCTCAGGATCCACACCTTTATATATTTACAACCAATATCAACCCAGAAAAAGTCATCAGATCATATATAAAAAAGTGCTGTGCCACAATACTCAGTGCAAATTCATCCCCTGCATGGCGCCCAACATGCACAAGCACATAGCTTTCAAAAAATTTTGTCCCGACATCGAGTAGAAAAGGAATTTTACACTTTTTTTATTTGATCTGATGACTCCTGAGAGTACGGGGTGACATCACTTCCTTGTTGGGGGAACTTAATGTTTGAGAAGATTTTTGGATTGGTATTGGTTTTATATATAACGGCATGGTTCCTGAGGAAGCGAGACTATCGTGAAACGTGTTTATCCAATACACCAGATCCATTACATCATGCTGGGGTGACATATATACCCTAACTACATATAGCCATACATAGCAATTATTTTGAGTGTTTTTAATTGTATAAAAAATAAAATGTTGGTTATTTTATTGATTTTTTTAATATATTTCCTCTTTGCAGCACATTGAAAGTCCCTAACTTACCTCTTCCATCTCCAGTGACTTTGGGGTTGGAGGAAGAATTCTGTAGGGTACAGGAAGTACTACAAAACCAGTCCCAGGCCCTATTGGTCCATCAGGGGAGCCTGGGCCTTTGGCCTTCCAGCAGAGTGCAAGAACAGTACAGGCTATTGGAAAGGCAAGTAACTTTTTTTCAGGGGCGGGGAGGGGGGGGGGGAGTTCTTGTTAGGTAGACTGACTAACTTTTCCATTGGTGGCCTTGGGCATATGTGCCTTTGTATCAGTCTCTACATTAGGAATGAATCAGGTGTGCCACAGTACACATGAGCTGATAGCTGGGAATAGAGTAGAGGGGGCAGAGGTTTGGTCTTATCAGTGGGCTGCTGTTCCTTCTTTGTCCAATCAGCAGGCCTTGGTGTGTGTTCTTGACTGCTGACTAACCTGTAAGGCCATTTTCGTTGGACAGAAGAATGGCAGTTGGTGGAGCTTAACCATGAAATGAGAAAACACCAGATCACAGTAAGAGAAATAAATCAGTAAGGAAATGAAATTAAATCAGAGAGGAGCACAGAAAAGGCTTTTCTAATGGCTGATATCTTGTTGTGTTTGGTTAAGTAAGACCTCAGATGAACCTTAAATCTTCATCGTGTTCCCCTAACACTCTGTTGGTACTTGGAGGTATGGAGGATCATGTGCCTTTCTCCCCTTTCTCCCAGCATGCAATGCTCGGGTCTGTGTGGCCAATGGTCAAACCTGAACATCATCAGCAGGGGCTGACTTTTGGCCCAGGGGGCAAGTACAACCCGGAGGCCTATAGTAAAATGACTCAGCCCCCATCCTGTTCTCCCTCTTCCCTTTCTGAAGCTCTGCTCCAGGTACTCTCTGCTCACTGGGCAGGTCGGGCTGGACAGTGCCTGATGCACTGACACTGGGTTCCCAAACTGGCCCGCAGGGGGTGGCCGGGGGCTGCAGGGGGGAGCTAGGGCAGCTTGTTTGGGGCTGGCCGGGAGAGGAGAGCCTCCAGTGGGGAATGGAGCCAGCCTCTGCCGGGCCATAAAGTACACCATCCATGCCGGGGGGCGTTCTTCACTCTGTCCTCATCCTCTTCTGGCAATCTATAGGGATTTTTGCTCCTCTTCACCAGAAAGCCTTTAGGCATGTCTGCGGCGGAAGCTGTGCACCCTTTTTAAGGCGCATCAGAGCGGCCCAGGGGGCAATTTCCCCCTGGCTCAGTCCACCCCTGACCGTCAGGTTAACCATGTGGAAGATCCAACACTGGCCAACACATGGCCTACACAGGGAATAGACGGTGTCAGGCAAACAGTGTTGTGGGGGAACACCGGGTAGGAAGAATCAATGAGTTTGGGCCATCAGCTTCATTTTAGAAGAATGCATCTATGAATCTGAAGGTGTGACCATCCATTCCTTACCTGGACCTCACCTTAAAACAAAAATACCTAATTCCTGCTTTTTCCTGCTTCCCAATGGTGCTTATTCCACATGTGTCAACATTTCACAATAGGCTAAAATCCAGTAAGGAACAATGGCATTCATAGCCTGGCACTGGAACCAAATGGAGGAGCATCAACGATTCATCACCAGAAGGTGGTGTTGGCACAAAATAGATGGACAGAGGCTGTCATGTCCCCAAAATTAGCTTGCCCCCTTCCGTGTTGCTAAGCGGATGGATCCAGCTCATCCGGCATTTCTTCCAATGCCCTTTAATTTCTCGGAAAAGTCTGCTGGTTGGATAACATGTATGAAATGAGAATATTATTATCCCGCTGCTCCACGTAATCTTTACCTAATTAGTCTAAAGGAACTCAGCCTTTTGCAATAATGGTCAGCACCATGAGTTTTCAAAAATGAAGATTAAAACTTAAAGAGATTAGACAACTTTTGCAAGATATTAGCTGTTCAAAAATGACAAAAATGTCCTTAAGCCTCTCTAGAGAAAACGTTGGCCAAACAAGGGCGCCTTTTGTTTCCGCTTATAAGACTTTATGGGGCAGACATTGTATTCCGGGTATGTGTGCGGGACGGAGGGGGACTCAACTTATCTATCGCCAGCAAAACAAATCAGGTCGGGGTATTAAAGAGGGATTAAAAGCAGAAAATGTGGGGACGGCGCTGAAACACAGACCACCCACCGGTCATCTCAAGAAATAGACAAATAATATTCTATGACAATTTACACTGACAATATTTTGTTGTGTACAGGTGTTAGGCATCTTAAAGAGTACTTTTATATTGTGTTTTAATGAAAGAGATTTTCTAAATTTTTGACCAGGAGCCACTGTCAATTCTACTTTTGTCTCTAGTAAAAAAAAAATATATATTTTTATGAATATTCCATATATGAGAAACAAATAAAAATAAAAAATTTAAATGAAAAAAAAATACATACTGTATATATTTTTTAAATTAGGCACAATTTTGGTTTTAGAATTATCCTTAATGTGTATTTTAGTCATTATATAATTTTTTTGTGCACACGTACTGTATATGTTTTTATTTTAGTTCTATATATATATATATATATATATATATATATATATATATATATATATATATATTTCTTATTTTTATGTTTGTTTTATTTTTATTTATCTATTTATTTATTATTACTTTATTTTATTTGTTGTCATTACATGTAGACATTTTTCTTTTTTTTTTTCTTTTTTTTTACTTGTTTTAGTTATAATTTTGTTTAAAGAATCATGAGTATTTCATTTATTTTTTGTACACAATCATTTGTGTGTGCGTGTGTGTGTATTTTATATATTTATATATATGATTTATTACTATAGTTTTATGTTTGTTTTACCTAATTTTTTTTTTTTTAATTGTTGTCATTACATGTAGACATATTTAATTAATTTAAAATTTATTTCAGTACACAAACATTGTGGGCAAAGTACATAATGCCCTTCTTCAGACTGGAGCATAGCTATATATATATATATATACAGTATATATATATATACAGTGTGTGTATATATATATATATATATATATATATATATATATATATATATATATATATATATATATATATATATACAGTGTGTGTATATATATATATATACACACAGAAATTATATTACAGTATATATATATATATATATATATATATATATATATATATATACAGTGTGTATATATATACAGTGTATATATATATATATATATATATATACAGTGTGTGTGTATATATATATATATATATATATATATATATATATATATATATATATACACACAGACACAGAAATTATAAAATTATATATATGTATATATATATATATATTATATATATATATAAAGTTGGGCAAAGTACATAACGCCCTTTTTCAGACTGGAACATAGCTAAATATACAGTGTATATATATATATATCTATATATATATATCGTTTTAAATAAATGTATATATATATATATAGTTTTATATATATATATATATATATATATATATAAATACTCCTACATCTTTAAACAAAATTTAAAAAAAATATAAAAAAAAATAATAAAAAATAAATTAAAATAAAACAAACAAAACACTCTAGCAATAAATGATATGTACAGTAGATAGGTATGTTGGAATATTGCTATAGTTATGTTGCTGCTGTTACATGACAACACTTTCAGACTATATTCACCCTTGTGCTTGACTTGATATTATTGGATATTTACTATATGAAAAATGAAATAAAAAATAAAAAAAGGGACAACATCCAGGAATATTCCCATGGTTAGATTCAACCTAATTCATCAGCATTTATCCTTGCTATTATAACATTACAGGAGTTGAAGTGTATGCATATGAAGATTTTAGGCTAAAAAGCTCGTTGACAAATCTGGGCAGCACTTGTTTTACATATGCAGATCTTTCTTTTGTTAGCAAACCTGGAAATCATTAATTCATAAAATCTGCCCCTGGGCCTCGTGTTTTTTAAAGAGGCTTCAAGTCCCAATTACTTCATTAGAGCGCAATAACGCATGCGCAGTAACGCATGTCATGTTGCACGTTAACATGCGTTGTGCATAAAGGAAATATCATACAATCCTAATAGACTAAAACCATTCTGTTATTTTGTATTCTTTTATAAGCATAACCCGCTTTATTAAAAAAAAAAAGATCCCAATTTATTTTGCTTAGGCTCCATTCACAGTGAAACTTTTTATAAATGCACGCAAAATTGCACATTTTTGCGTGCATTTACAAAACATGCGGAAAACACATGTTGCGTGTGTGGTGCCGTTCATTGTTAATGGCACCCTCAAAGCGGCGATCAGATGCAAATTAGCGCACAACAAGTGCAGGAAAACATGCAAGGCAAAAAGTTACATGAGCTGCTTCCGCGTGTTTTTCATGCGTAGGGAAGCCTCTCAATACGCTCAGGTGTGAATGGAATGTAGCGAGTTCAGATTTCTGCAGTCACACCTAGCGATGCGATTTTGGAGCCTTGCATTTTTAACGTTTTTTACAGAACATGTAGGGCTACACAATCACTTGAAAGGGTTGTCCTACTCTCCAAATACGCACCAAAGTAGCTCCTGTACTTTTAAAAGAATACAAAATAACAGACTATTAGGATATATTAAAAATACCTCCAAAAACGCGCCCTCTGCCTTATTTTTGGAGCTCACTTTGGTGCGTTTTTGAAAAGCGTGTTTTTGAAATGTTTTAAGGCCGTATTGTCGCGTGTCAAAGCTCCCACTTTCTTGGCGCGTTTAGGGTGCAATTAGGAATGAAATACACCCAAATACGCGTTGCGCATTTGAGCGCTTTTTTTAGGTGCATTTCGTAAACTTGTGCAGAAACGTGTGTTCAGATGTGAATGGGGCAGAAAACAGAAAAGAATACAAAGTAACAGATTATTTGGATATATTGATATTAACTTTATTCATTTTATTTTATTTATTTATATATTTATCTTTATCAATTTTATTTTATATATTGATATTTATCTTTATCGATTTTATTTTATTTATTTTATATATTGATATTTATCTTTAGCAATTTTATTTTATTTATTTTATATATTAATATTTATCTTTAGCAATTTTATTTTATTTCCTTTATATATTGATCCTTATTAATATTTATTTTATATTGATATTTATCTTTAGCAATTTTATTTTAATTTAATTATTTTGTATCTTGATATTTATCTTTAGCAATTTTATTTTATTCATCTGATATTTTGATAATTTTTATTGATTTTATTTTATTTATTTTAAATGTTATTTATCTTTATTGATTTGATATATTGATAATTATTTTTATTGATTTGATTTTATATATTGATATTAATCTTTATCAATTTTATTTTATTTATTTTATCAATTGATATTTATCTTTATCGATTTAATTTTTTTTTTTATTTGATATATTTTGATATTTATCTTTATCAATTTTATTTTATTTATTTTATGAATTGATATTTATCTTTTAACAATTTTTATTTTATTTATTTTATATATTGACTTTTATCTTTATTGATTTAAATATATTTATCTGACACATTGATATTTATCTTTATCGATTTTATTTTATTTATTTTATAAATTGACTTTTATCTTTATTGATTTGAATATATTTATCTGACACATTGATATTTAGCTTTATTGATTTTATTTTATTTATTTTATATATTGACTTTTATCTTTATTGATTTGAATATATTTATCTGACACATTGATATTTAGCTTTATTGATTTTATTTTATTTATTTTATGTAGTGACTTTTATCTTTATTGATTTGAATATATTTATCTGACATTTTGATATTTGTCTTTATCGATTTTATTTTATTTATTTTATATATTGACTTATCTTTATTGATTTGAATATATTTATCTGACATATTGATATTTGTGTTTATCAATTTTATTTTCTTTTATTTATATATTGATATTTAATTTTTTTTATTCTATTTTATATATTGACATTTATGTTTTTCGATTTCTTTTTTTTTAAATATATATTGATATTTATCTTTATCGATTTTATTTTATATAGTGATATTTATCTTTATTGATTTTACTATATTTATTGATATTTATATTTATCCATCATTTCTTTTTCCTTTCGAATGTTCAATATTTTTAAATCCGCCGTTCAAACAACTGCAGCAGCTTTTTAGATCAATTTCGCTTGTGAGCGTGGCCGCATGCGCTGCACATCTCTATTATTTATTTATCACTCTTCTCCCCCACAAAGCCCTTCCAGGCAAATATTAATATTGCAATATTTGCGGCCCATCTCATTTTATTTTTTTTTGACCGAAGCCAAGGAGAGGCAATGGAGGAGCTTCATCTTACAGGGGAATAATGAGGCTGACAGCTCTCATTATCCCGCCAATTAAGTGTCTGCGTCTCCTAATTTAATGTTGATAAACATATACGCGCGGCGCGTCGTTAAGTAATTGTGCTTGGAGGAGACAAGCTTTAATATGCGCCTTAATCATCCTAACGCTAATGATAATGATTGTTTGAAGGTGTCACACACACACACAGCAATTATCATGGCAGACTAAACGAGTTTTCTATTTTAACTCCATTCCCCTAATTAATTAAAAAAAAAAAAAAAAAGTTCCCTAACCCCCGATTAGGCTTTTTAACCTAGGCTGCCTGCCCACCAGCATGCATGAAAAATAAGAATTTACAGGAGTTACAGTAAAGTTTGTAGATTTCAGAACGAAGGTCATAACAAACCAGCATGCAGGAGAAATGCCCGCCCACCAGCATGCAGGAGAAATGCTCACCCACCAGCATGCAGGAGAAATGCCTGCCCACCAGCATGCAGGATAAATGTCTGCCCACCAGCATGCAGGATAAATGTCTGCCCACCAGCATGCAGGAGAAATGCCCTCTGACCAACATGCAGGAGAAATGCCTGCCCACCAGCATGCAGGAGAAATGTCTGCCCACCAGCATGCAGGATAAATGTCTGTCCACCAGCATGCAGGAGAAATGTCTGCCCAGTGCCCACCAGCATGCAGGAGAAATGTCTGCCCACCAGCATGCAGGAGAAATGTCTGCCCACCAGCATGCAGGAGAAATGTCTGCCCACCAGCATGCAGGATAAATGCCCGCCCACCAGCATGAAGGATAAATGCCCGCCGACCAGCATGCAGGAGAAATGTCTGCCCACCAGCATGCAGGAGAAATGTCTGCCCACCAGCATGCAGGAGAAATGCCTGCCCACCAGATGCAGGAGAAATGCCTGCCCACCAGCATGCAGGATAAATGCCCGCCCACCAGCATGCAGGAGAAATGCCTGCCCACCAGATGCAGGAGAAAGGTCTGCCCACCAGCATGCAGGATAAATGCCTGCCCACCAGCATGCAGGAGAAATGCCTGCCCACCAGATGCAGGAGAAAGGTCTGCCCACCAGCATGCAGGAGAAATGTCTGCCCACCAGCATGCAGGAGAAATGTCTGCCCAGTGCCCACCAGCATGCAGGAGAAATGTCTGCCCAGTGCCCACCAGCATGCAGGAGAAATGTCTGCCCACCAGCATGCAGGAGAAATGTCTGCCCACCAGCATGCAGGATAAATGCCCGCCCACCAGCATGAAGGATAAATGCCCGCCCACCAGCATGCAGGAGAAATGTCTGCCCACCAGCATGCAGGAGAAATGTCTGCCCACCAGCATGCAGGAGAAATGCCCGCCCACCAGCATGAAGGATAAATGGCAGCCCACCAGCATGCAGGAGAAATGCCTGCCCACCAGCATGCAGGAGAAATGCCTGCCCACCAGCATGCAGGAGGAATGTCTGCCCACCAGCATGCAGGAGAAATGCCTGCCCACCAGCATGCAGGAGGAATGCCTGCCCACCAGCATGCAGGATAAATGTCTGCCCACCAGCATGCAGGAGAAATGCCCGCCGACCAACATGCAGGAGAAATGCCTGCCCACCAGCATGCAGGATAAATGTCTGCCCACCAGCATGCAGGAGGAATGCCTGCCCACCAGCATGCAGGATAAATGCCTGCCCACCAGCATGAAGGATAAATGCCCGCCCACCAGCATGCAGGAGAAATGTCTGCCCACCAGCATGCAGGAGAAATGCCCGCCCACCAGCATGAAGGATAAATGCCCGCCCACCAGCATGCAGGAGAAATGCCTGCCCACCAGCATGCAGGAGAAATGTCTGCCCACCAGCATGCAGGAGAAATGCCTGCCCACCAGCATGCAGGAGAAATGTCTGCCCACCAGCATGCAGGAGGAATGCCCACCCACCAGCATGCAGGAGAAATGCCCGCCCACCAGCATGCAGGAGGAATGCCCACCCACCAGCATGCAGGAGAAATGCCCGCCCACCAACATGCAGGAGAAATGCCCGCCCACCAGCATGAAGGATAAATGGCAGCCCACCAGCATGCAGGAGAAATGCCTGCCCACCAGCATGCAGGAGAAATGCCTGCCCACCAGCATGCAGGAGGAATGTCTGCCCACCAGCATGCAGGAGAAATGCCTGCCCACCAGCATGCAGGAGGAATGCCTGCCCACCAGCATGCAGGATAAATGTCTGCCCACCAGCATGCAGGAGAAATGCCCGCCGACCAACATGCAGGAGAAATGCCTGCCCACCAGCATGCAGGATAAATGTCTGCCCACCAGCATGCAGGAGGAATGCCTGCCCACCAGCATGCAGGATAAATGCCTGCCCACCAGCATGAAGGATAAATGCCCGCCCACCAGCATGCAGGAGAAATGTCTGCCCACCAGCATGCAGGAGAAATGCCCGCCCACCAGCATGAAGGATAAATGCCCGCCCACCAGCATGCAGGAGAAATGCCTGCCCACCAGCATGCAGGAGAAATGTCTGCCCACCAGCATGCAGGAGAAATGCCTGCCCACCAGCATGCAGGAGAAATGTCTGCCCACCAGCATGCAGGAGGAATGCCCACCCACCAGCATGCAGGAGAAATGCCCGCCCACCAGCATGCAGGAGAAATGCCCGCCCACCAGCATGCAGGAGGAATGCCCACCCACCAGCATGCAGGAGAAATGCCCGCCCACCAACATGCAGGAGAAATGCCTGCCCACCAGCATGCAGGAGAAATGTGAACTTACCAGAGTTGCAGGTTCACTTTTCTTTTGTTTAAATATATATTTTATAGCCGTGAACGAGATAAATTCACTTTGTATGCAAACCCAGATATTGCCTTGTTAAAGTAGCCGTGACATCATCACTTTGCTGTACATAGCCTGTGCAGAGAGCAGACCTGTAGGAGGGGTCCAGCAGGCTCCACCCACCACAGGTTGTCCCCCTGGGACAGGAAGGGTGCCGAGACTACAAAACACCTCCCATCATCTACTCCATAACATGGGGGAGGGGGTGTTCTGTAGTTCACAGATGTGACCCTGGCAGGATGATAAGACTGAGTGCAGAGCACACAGGTCAGCGCTGGATTTCTGGCAGGACCAACTGGTATTTTTTGTACTTATTGAACAGATGTAACAAAATACTTATCATGGAATATTTACAGCCCAGAAGGAAGTGAATGAGGATCATTGTCGGGTTTAATCATTGAGTTGTATGGTGCTGGATGGACAAGTCACCCCCCCCCCCCCCCCAGTCCCAGTCCCAGTCCCAGTCCCAGTGAGGGCTCAGGGCAGACAGCGGCCATGTGAAGTGGGTCATATGGAACAGATTTAGATACAAGCCCATATCATCCTGAAGAGGAATGCAAAGTCCCCGCCGATCCCTTCTCTAAATCTGCATCATGTGTAGCAGATCATTCCTGGGGACACAAAGCATTGCCAGACATCTCCGAGGACAACACGTCTCCATCCCACCGCTGCACACAGGAGACCCCCACCATCCACACACATCTATAGGACACAAGAGGGTGGGCGGGGGGTGTTTTCCTACACACAGCTGCCATCCTGTCCAGATATTCCATAGGGGAACACGCTACTACCTAGAGTGACATCTCATAATCCGATTGGAGGAGCAAAATGTCTCTGAGCAGAAGTACACATACATACATACACACACATACACACATAAATACACACATACATACTGTACATACACACATACATACATACATACATACACACATACATACCTACATGCATACACACACACATGCATACATACCTACAAACATACATACATACACACATACCTACATACATACATACATACACACATACACACACACACATACATGCATGCATTCATAGATACATACATACATACACGCACATACATACATACCTACATACATGCATACATGCATACATACATACATATACACACACACATACATGCATACCTACATACCTACATTCATACACACATACATGCATATATACATGCACACACATACATACATACATACATACATACATACATACACACATACATGCATGCATACATGCACACACACATACATACACACCTACATTCATTCACACATACATGCATGCATACACACACACATATACATACATACATTCACACACACATATTTACATACATACATACACACATACATACCTACCTACCTACATACATACCTACATACATACACACACATGCATACATACCTACCTACCTACATACATACATACATACATACCTACATACCTACACACGTACATACATACATACACACATACACACATACTTACACACATACCTACATACATACATGCATGCATTCATACATACATACATACACGTACATACATACACGCACATACCTACATACATACATACACACACACAAATACATGCATACCTACATAACTGCATACATACATTCATACACACATACATGCATATATACATGCACACACACATACATACATACATACATACATACATACATACATACATACACACATACATGCATGCATACATGCACACACACATACATACATACATTCATACACACATATTTACATACATACATACATACACACATGCATACATACCTACCTACCTACATACATACATACACACGAACATACATACACGTACATACATACATACATACCTACATACATACATACATACATACATTCATACATACACACATACACACATACATACATACATAGGGAATAGCATGGGGATCTTTTATATTCCTCCTACCCAGATCATCAGCTTCAATATAGTTCACCTAAACCAAGAAATACTCTCTCTCCTTCCCTTCCATTCCTTCCTTCCTCCCTCCCTCCCTCCCTTCCTTCCTTCCTCCCTCCCTTCTTTCCTTCCTTCCCTCATTCCTTCCTTCCTTCCCATTTCCTCCTCCTCCATTTGTCTCTTTTTATTTCCCTCCTTCTCTCCTTTTCCTTCTTCCTCCATCTGCCTCACTTTCCTTCGTTCCTACTCTCTGTCTCTTCTTTCTTCCTTGTCTTCTTTCCATGTGACACCCCCCCCCCTTTATTCTCCCTTTCCTTCTTTCTTTCCAGCTCTCCTCCCTCCCTTCCATCTTTCCCTCCTTCCTTGTTCTGTCTTAACCTATGATTCCTCTTCCTTCCCTCCTTCCTTTATTTCCTCTTCCTCTCCTTCTGTCTCTTCTTCCTTTTCTCTTTCCTTCCCTCCTCCCTCTGTTTCTCCTTCCTTATTTCCCTCTGCATTTACTTCCCTCCATCCATCTCTCCTTGCTACCCTACTTCTTCTGTTTCTCCCCACTTCCTTCCTTCCTTCCTTCCTTCCTTCCTTCCCTCAGTCTTCCTTCCTTGTGATCCCCTTCATTCTTTCCTTCCTTATTTTTCTCTTTTTTGCTTCTCACTCTGTCTCTTCTTCCTTCCTTCCTTCCTTCCTTCCTTCCTTCCTTCCTTCCTTCCTTCCTTCCTTCCTTCCTTCCTTCCTTCCTTCCTTCCTTCCTTCCTTCCCTGTCAGTACCCCCCTGGTGGTGATGTCAGGAATTGTTCCTGTGTCTGGGAAGTAACTCCATTATCATTTTGGCCTTGGTCAGTGTTGGAGAAGGCAGAGCTCCCATTATAATGATTCCATGCGGTGGACGCCAGGCATCGTTCCCTCCACAATGACGTCTATTTTCCGGTGATGAATGATGTTTATTACAGGAGATAATGGCTCTTCCAGGAACTCATTTACATCCTCAGGAAAATAAAATCTTCTTCCTCTGTGCAGGATCAGACCCCTGGCATGCCTGATTTGTAATTTTTTTCTTAATAGTCTTCGTATTTTGGCAGCTCTATTCCGGCCGTTCTTAGCTTTTAGGCAAACACAAATATTTTTAGCAAGTGGAGAGTCTGCCAGATCTGACAGCGATCGTTCCTCATTCTCCCCTCGTATCGTCCACATGGATTTGTCTGTGTTTACTGGAGGAATGGAAAATGAGATCCGCAAAAAGCCTTTAATTATGTTTTCTAGATATGTCAGCGTCAAGATATTTCTTTCATTAATGTAGCCAGCCAGCCTTCCCTATTTCTCTCCTTCGTTTCCTCTGACTCTCCTTCCTCCCTTCTCTCCTTCCTTCCCTATTTCTCTTCCTCCTTCCCTTTGACTCTTCCCATCCTTCCTCTCTTCTCTCCTTCCTCCCTTCTCTCCTTCCTTCCCTATTTCTCTCCTTCCTTCCCTTTTTCTCTCCTTCCTTCCCTTTGACTTTTCCCATCCTTCCTCCCTTCTCTCCTTCCTCCCTTCTCTCCTTCCTTCCCAATTTCTCTTCTTCCTTCCCTCTGACTCTCCTTCCTTTCCTATTTCCTCCTTCCTTCCCTCTGACTCTCCTTCCTTTCCTATTTCCTCCTTCCTTCTCTCTGACTCTCCTTCCTTTCCTATTTCCTCCTTCCTTCTCTCTGACTCTCCTTCCTTTCCTATTTCCTCTTTCCTTCTCTCTGACTCTCCTTCCTTTCCTATTTCCTCCTTCCTTCTCTCTGACTCTCCTTCCTTTCCTATTTCCTCTTTCCTTCTCTCTGACTCTCCTTCCTTTCCTATTTCCTCCTTCCTTCCCTCTGACTCTCCTTCCTTTCCTATTTCCTCCATCCTTCCCTCTGACTCTCCTTCCTTTCCTATTTCCTCCTTCCTTCTCTCTGACTCTCCTTCCTTTCCTATTTCCTCCTTCCTTCTCTCTGACTCTCCTTCCTTTCCTATTTCCTCCTTCCTTCTCTCTGACTCTCCTTCCTTTCCTATTTCTTCTTTCCTTCTCTCTGACTCTCCTTCCTTTCCTATTTCCTCCTTCCTTCTCTCTGACTCTCCTTCCTTTCCTATTTCCTCTTTCCTTCTATCTGACTCTCCTTCCTTTCCTATTTCCTCCTTCCTTCCCTCTGACTCTCCTTCCTTTCCTATTTCCTCCTTCCTTCCCTCTGACACTCCTTCCTTTCCTATTTCGTCCTTCCTTCTCTCTCACTCTCCTTCCTTTCCTATTTCCTCCATCCTTTCCTCTAACTCTCCTTCCTTTCCTATTTCCTCCTTCCTTCTCTCTGACTCTCCTTCCTTTCCTATTTCCTCCTCCCTTCTCTCTGACTCTCCTTCCTTTCCTATTTCCTCCTTCCTTCTCTCTGACTCTCCTTCCTTTCCTATTTCCTCCTTCCTTCTCTCTGACTCTCCTTCCTTTCCTATTTCCTCCTTCCTTCTCTCTGACTCTCCTTCCTTTCCTATTTCCTCCTTCCTTCTCTCTGACTCTCCTTCCTTTCCTATTTCCTCCTTCCTTCTCTCTGACTCTCCTTCCTTTCCTATTTCCTCCATCCTTCTCTCTGACTCTCCTTCCTTTCCTATTTCCTCCATCCTTCTCTCTGACTCTCCTTCCTTTCCTATTTCCTCATTCCTTCTCTCTGACTCTCCTTCCTTTCCTATTTCCTCTTTCCTTCTCTGTGACTCTCCTTCCTTTCCTATTTCTTCCTTCCTTCCCTCTGACTCTCCTTCCTTTCCTATTTCCTCCTTCCTTCTCTCTGACTCTCCTTCCTTTCCTATTTCCTCCTTCCTTCTCTCTGACTCTCCTTCCTTTCCTATTTCCTCCTTCCTTCCCTCTGACTCTCCTTCCTTTCCTATTTCCTCCTTCCTTCTCTCTGACTCTCCTTCCTTTCCTATTTCCTCCTTCCTTCTCTCTGACTCTCCTTCCTTTCCTATTTCCTCCTTCCTTCTCTCTGACTCTCCTTCCTTTCCTATTTCCTCCTCCCTTCTCTCTGACTCTCCTTCCTTTCCTATTTCCTCCTTTCTTCCCTCTGACTCTCCTTCCTTTCCTATTTCCTCCTTCCTTCTCTCTGACTCTCCTTCCTTTCCTATTTCCCCCTTCCTTCTCTCTGACTCTCCTTCCTTTCCTATTTCCTCCATCCTTCTCTCTGACTCTCCTTCCTTTCCAATTTCTCTCCTTCCTTTCCTATTTCCTCCTTCCTTCCCTCTGACTCTCCTTCCTTTCCTATTTCCTCCTTCCTTCTCTCTGACTCTCCTTCCTTTCCTATTTCCTCCTTCCTTCTCTCTGACTCTCCTTCCTTTCCTATTTCCTCATTCCTTCTCTCTGACTCTCCTTCCTTTCCTATTTCCTCTTTCCTTCTCTGTGACTCTCCTTCCTTTCCTATTTCTTCCTTCCTTCCCTCTGACTCTCCTTCCTTTCCTATTTCCTCCTTCCTTCTCTCTGACTCTCCTTCCTTTCCTATTTCCTCCTCCCTTCTCTCTGACTCTCCTTCCTTTCCTATTTCCTCCTTCCTTCTCTCTGACTCTCCTTCCTTTCCTATTTCCTCCTTCCTTCTCTCTGACTCTCCTTCCTTTCCTATTTCCTCCTTCCTTCTCTCTGACTCTCCTTCCTTTCCTATTTCCTCCTTCCTTCTCTCTGACTCTCCTTCCTTTCCTATTTCCTCCTTCCTTCTCTCTGACTCTCCTTCCTTTCCTATTTCCTCCATCCTTCTCTCTGACTCTCCTTCCTTTCCTATTTCCTCCATCCTTCTCTCTGACTCTCCTTCCTTTCCTATTTCCTCATTCCTTCTCTCTGACTCTCCTTCCTTTCCTATTTCCTCTTTCCTTCTCTGTGACTCTCCTTCCTTTCCTATTTCTTCCTTCCTTCCCTCTGACTCTCCTTCCTTTCCTATTTCCTCCTTCCTTCTCTCTGACTCTCCTTCCTTTCCTATTTCCTCCTTCCTTCTCTGTGACTCTCCTTCCTTTCCTATTTCTTCCTTCCTTCCCTCTGACTCTCCTTCCTTTCCTATTTCCTCCTTCCTTCTCTCTGACTCTCCTTCCTTTCCTATTTCCTCCTTCCTTCTCTCTGACTCTCCTTCCTTTCCTATTTCCTCCTTCCTTCCCTCTGACTCTCCTTCCTTTCCTATTTCCTCCTTCCTTCCCTCTGACTCTCCTTCCTTTCCTATTTCCTCCTTCCTTCTCTCTGACTCTCCTTCCTTTCCTATTTCCTCCTTCCTTCTCTCTGACTCTCCTTCCTTTCCTATTTCCTCCTTCCTTCTCTCTGACTCTCCTTCCTTTCCTATTTCCTCCTCCCTTCTCTCTGACTCTCCTTCCTTTCCTATTTCCTCCTTTCTTCCCTCTGACTCTCCTTCCTTTCCTATTTCCTCCTTCCTTCTCTCTGACTCTCCTTCCTTTCCTATTTCCCCCTTCCTTCTCTCTGACTCTCCTTCCTTTCCTATTTCCTCCATCCTTCTCTCTGACTCTCCTTCCTTTCCAATTTCTCTCCTTCCTTTCCTATTTCCTCCTTCCTTCCCTCTGACTCTCCTTCCTTTCTTATTTCTCTCCTTCCTTTCCTATTTCTCTCCTTCCTTCCTTCTCTCCTTCATTTCCTATTTCTCGCCTTCCTTCCCTCTGACTCTCCTTCCTTCCTTCCTTCCTTCCTCAAAAGAATAAATTGATGATGTTTATTTTCATCCTCCCTTCCATCCAGACAACCCCCCCCCCCTCCTTCCTTCCTCCCTTCTTTTTTGTCCTATTTTCCTGCTGTCTTTTCTTTCCTATTTTTCGCCTTTCATTCCTTCTTTCTCTCCATTTCCTTTCCTTTTTTCCTCTCTCCTGTTCCTAATTTTTTTTTTCAGTTATCCCTTTGAAACATCAAAAGATTTCACTAAGAATATGTTTTTAAAGTGTTTTTTTCCTCCCTTAATTCCTTCCTTCCTTATTTTCTCTCTATTATTTTCTTCCTTTCTTTCCTTTGTTTTATTTCTATTTTACCTTCATTTTTTAATCTTCAAAAGATTTAATTGAGAATATTTTTTTCCTTTCCCTTTCCCCCTCCTTCCTTTCTTTCTTCCTTCTTTCTTCCTTCTTTTCTTTCTTTCTTTCTCTCTTTATTTATTTCTTTCCCTCTCTCTCTCTCTTTCTTTCTTTTTTTTTTCTCCCCCCCCCCCTTCCTTGCTTCATTCTTTTTTTTTTTTTTCCTGTTTTTTCAGTTTTTCTTCTTGATTTTCTCCCCAGTTTTCTTTTTTTTTCTCTTTCTCTTTCTATTCATTTGTCTTCATGTTCTTTAACATGGTTTCTTTGTTTCTTACTATTTATTTTTATTATTTTTTTTTTTAATTTTTTTGCCATTTCTTCATCTGTGTTTCTTCTTTTTGGCTTTTCTTCCTCTTTTTTCTGTTGTCGTTTCCTTGCTCTGTCTTCTTTTTTCTATTTTACCTTCATTTTTTAATCTTCAAAATATTTAATTGAGAATATTTTTTTTCCTTTCCTTTCCTTTTCCCCTCCTTCCTTTTTTTCTTCCTTCTTTTCTTTCTTTCTTTCTTTCTTTCTTTCTTTTCTTTTCCCCCCTTCCTTCCTTCATTCTTTTTTCCTGTTTTTTCTCTTTTTCTTCTTGGTTTTCTCCCCTTTTTTCTTTTTTTTCTCTTCATTTTTCTTCATGTTCTTTAACATGGTTTCTTTGTTTCTTACTGTTTATTTTTATTTATTTATTTATTTATTTTTTGCCATCTCTTCATCTGTGTTTCTTCTTTTTGGCATTTCTTCCTCTTTTTTTCTATTGTCCTTTCCTTGCTCTTGCTCCCCCCCAATTCAGTCATTAATACGATCGACCCATCTGACATTTAGATTGGTTTGTGAATATATTGTAAATTATTCATCAATTTATGACTTTCCGTAACATTAGCAGATTTTTATATATCCCCCTTAATGTCACCCCTAATTGTTTATGGATTGAATTTTAGTTCTTCCTCTGCTTCCATGTAAATAATAAAAAAAAAATTGTGGGAATCAAAATAGCCAAGTTTGGAAATTTGGGGAATAATTAACATTTTTGCATTAAATTGGTGTGAAAGGGAAATGAAGTGTTGTCCCAACCAATCAGATTCAAGCATATATTTTTATTTTTCTAACACCTGAATGGTCTCACTGGTGATTGGTTAGTTCTTTGTATCCAGCCTTCCCTGTGTATCCAGTGTTGGTGCACAGGCCCATGGCTGTTTGTGTTATGATTAATGTGCTTCCCGGACTCCCGGCAGTCCCGTATCTCCGGGCGATGCTGTTACTGCTACGGAGCCACTCATTTGCAAAGCTAATGTAGCAAGATGCCTGTGACTTCTTTATTACGTATCCGTTCCCCCATTAGTAAAACAAACGGGGGAGCTATCACACATCATCTCCAGCATCTGCTAAATATTTGATCAGCCGTAATGGAATTTGTCAAATCGGCCTAATTGTGTAATATGTCAGCTACGAGATAGTGGGATCGGATGCAGTCTCTGCTCGCCCATCATTGTCAAGGGTTCAGTTATGCCACAAAAAATTGGGCACTTTTCTGGTTTAAAATGATTTTTAAAAATATTTGGGTGCATCCGCGTATTTTTTGTTATATAATAATATTTGAAGGGCAGATGATGGTCAGCAAGAAAGGGTTTACCATAAGGCACTGTAGGCCACTGCCTATAGGCATCAAAGGAAAGGCGGCAACATTTACCTCTATACAGCACCTCTAATCGGTAGAAATACTGTCATCTAATATGAATCTATTGACAAAGTGTCCCAGTATTCTACACCAGGTGATCCCATCAGGAGGGCAGCTCTTTTGGGAGGATCCCGGTGTGCAGTGGTAAACCGGTGAACCGAGTATAGTGAATGAGCAGCAATCACACGATGAGTCAACAACTGTTCTCTCCTCCATTCAGCATCAGAGCCTACAGTCTGCTGATTGGACAATAAAGGAGCAGCAACCACGATGAGTCAGAAACTCAGCTCACTCTGCTCTCTCCTCCATTCAGCATGTCCCATGTCAGCTCATGTGCCTACAAGAGAATCTCATTGGCTTCTAACTCTGCCTCTCCCAGTCTAACTGCTGCTTTGAAGGGGGTGACAGAGGCTAATAATAATACAGATTGAGGTGCTTATGCTAGCTGTATGTAAAATACATTTAATTTTTATAGCTACATATAAGTACACTATATATATATATATATATATATATATCTATCTATCTATAGATATATATATATATATATATATATATATATATATATATATATATATATATATATATATATATATATATATATATATATATATATATAGATATATATATATATATCTATATATATATATATATATTTATACTGCTCAAAAAAAATTAAAGGAACACTTTGAAAACACATCACATGTCAATGGGGAAAAATATCATGCTGGATATCTATCTATACTGGTATGGACTGGGTAATGTGTTAGGATCTATAGTGGTATGGACTGGGTAATGTGTTAGGATCTATACTGGTATGGACGGGTAATGTGTTAGGATCTATACTGGTATGGACTGGGTAATGTGTTAGGATCTATACTGGTATGGACTGGGTAATGTGTTAGGATCTATACTGGTATGGACTGGGCAATGTGTTAGGATTTATACTGGTATGGACTGGGTAATGTATTAGGAAGGAAAGGATGCCACATCCTTTGATGGAAATGAAAATTATCACGATACAGAGGGCTGAATACAAAGACACCCCAAAGTGAAAAAATGATGCAGCTGGCTAGTCCATTTTGCAGAAATGTCATTGCAGCAACTCAGAATAGTCCTCAGTAGTTTGTATGGCCCCCACATGCTTGTATGCATGCCTGACAATGTCGGGGCATACTCTCGCCACATGTGGCCGGGCATTATGTGCACCAGGAGGAACCCAGGACCCACTGCACCAGTGTAGGGTCTGACAATGGGTCCAAGGAGTTCACTGTGATACCTAATGGCAGTCAGGGTGCCATTGTCTAGCCTGTAGAGGTCTGTGCACCCCTCCGTGGATTTGCCTCCCCAGACCATCACTGACCACCACCAAACCAGTCATGCTGAACAATGTTACAGGCAGCATAACGTTCTCCACGGCTTCTCCAGACCCTTTCACGTTAGGGTGATCCTGCTCTTATCTGTGAAAAGCACAGGGCGCCAGTAGCGGACTTCCAATTCTGGTGTTCAATGGCAGATGCCAATTAAGCTCCACTGTGCTGGGCAGTGAGCACAGGGCACACTAGAGGACATCGGGCCCTCAGGCCACCCTCATGAAGTATGTTTCTGATTGTTTGGTCAGAGACATTCACACCAGTGGCCTGCTGGAGGTCATTTTGTAGGGCTCTGGCAGTGCTCATCCTGTTCCTCCATGCACAAAGGAGCAGATACCGGTCCTGCTGATGGGTTAAGGACCTTCTACAGCCCTGTCCAACTCTCCTAGAGTAGCTGTCTGTCTCCTGGAATCTCCTCCATGCTGTTGAGTGCTGGGAGACACAGCAAACCTTCTGGCAATGGCACGTATTGATGTGTTGTTCTGGAGGAGTTGGACTGCCTGTGCAACCTCTATAGGGTCCAGGTATGGCCTCATACTACCAGTAGTGACACTGACCCTAGCCAAATGCAAAACTAGGGAAAAACAGTCAGAAAAGATGAGTAGACAAAAAAATGTCAGTGACCTCCACCTGTAAAACCATTCTGGTTTTGGAGGTCATCTAATTTTTGCCCATCTAGTGCACCTGTTGTTAATTTAATTAACACCAAAGAAGCTAAAACTGAATAACAACCCCCTCTGCTACTTAAAGCAGAGTTCCACGGAGTTCCGCCCCCCCCCCCCCAAAAAAAAAAGAATAAAAGTCAGCAGCTACACATACTGTACAAATACTGTAGCTGCTGACTTTTAATATTAGGACACTTACCTGTCCTGGAGTCCAGCGATGTCGGCACCGCAGCCAATGTTTCCATCGACTGTCAGGTGCTGCTGCCGCCATTGCGGTCAGGGAACCCGGCAGTGAAGCCTTGCGGCTTCATGGGCGGGTCCCTACTGCGCATGTGCGAAGCACGCTGCGCATTCGGATTGGGTCGGCGGCGAGAGAAGGAGTAGGGGGAAAAACTTCAGAGAGGCGGCGCCGCGGCACCATCTCCCGGAAATGGGGAAGGATACCTGTCAAAAGCAGGTACCCGCCCCCCCTCCCCCCTGAAAGGTGCCAAATGGAGCAAGCAAATGAGCAGAAGTTCCACTTTTGGAGTTTAATTGACTGGATGCTACACTTTGATTAGAAAGGTTCCTTTAAATTTTTTATATATATATATGTGTTTGCTTATTTGGAAAATATATATATTATTATTGAATGTATAACAGTTTCAGCATTGCGCTATTCATCGCAGAAGATATACCCCAACTGGTAACATACCAAAACGCAGGGGAAATTTATCTTTTTTTTTTTTTTTTTTAAGATTTCCTCCTTTCTTTTTTTGGCTCGACCTCTGATTTTTATCTAAAATAGCCGTGTGTGAAAATATATAAATATACGTGCCCCTCATTAAATGTTCACCATTGAGGCCAACATAAACTCCAGTGTAGACTGGCCCCTCCCTATCTGATCCTATCCAGAATAACGCATTGGACTACACAGACAGTGAGGTCATGCTCACTATTGTTACCTTATATGTTAATCTAATTACAAAAAAAATGGACAATTTATCAAGGCTGTTCCAGCACACATATTACATCTGTTTGATAGACTGTCTGTTGTTATCTCCTTTTTTCTCAGTGCTATACTTTCTGGTTCAAAATTCCCAAGCTTGAGATGGTTTGGACACATTTCCCTTTCAAACTGCCCTAAAAAAACAAAATAGCTGTTTTCATGTTATCCTCACCTCCTTTAATTAAAAAAAAAGTAAATTGCTATTCCTTGTAATTGATGAGGTGTTATACATAACATATTTTATTATATTTGATAAATATGGTCGATCAGGGCCGGATTAAGAGCATCATGGGCTTGGTGCTGAGGATTTTGAAGGGCCTTAAGGGCCGTGCCTTGGCATGCACCCAGAGGAGGAAGAGTGCAGCCATGCATGCCTAATTCAACATGGGATGCTGTCTCTGAAGCCCATAAACACATCCATGCATCGGCAACTGTCCCTCCTTGTCCGGCCATCGTGCTGTGTGGGGAGGTTCTGAGGGAGCTGCCTGGGGAAGCGAGCATAGAAGCCAGACTTCTGTGTTTACAAGTGACAGAAGAGCGGTAACAGTGAATATGGCCAACCCGGGGCCTATATAAAGGTAGGGGCCTGGAGCTACAGCTCCAATAGCCCCTACGTTAATCTGGCCCTGTGGTCGATCAAGGAAGTTGGGTGCATGTGCTCAGCGTCATATCCAGAGGTTGTCTTTGGGAAATAGACGTATGAGTGCTGCCAGCATTGCTGCAGAGGTTGAAGGGGTGGGGGGTCAGCCTGTCAGTGCTCAGACCATACGCAGCACACTGCTTCAGATTGGTCCCCATGGCTGTCGTCCCAGAAGGAAGCCTCTTCTAAAGAAGACAAGCAGACTAAGGACATGGATTACTGGAACCATGTCCTGTGGTCTGACGAGACCAAGATAAACTTATTGGGTTCAGATGGTGTCAAGTGTCGGTGGTGGAAACCAGGTGAGGAGTACAAAGACAAGTGTGTCTTGCCTACAGTGAAGCATGGTGGTGGGAGTGTCATGGTCTGGGGCTGCATGAGTGCTGCTGGCACTGGGGAGCTACAGTTCATTGAGGGAACCAAGAATGCCAACATGTACTGTGACATACTGAAGCAGAGCATGATCCCCTCCCTTCAGAGACTGGACCGCAGGGCAGTATTCCAACATGATAATGACCCCAAACACACCTCCAAGATGACCACTGCCTTGCTAAAGAAGCTGTGGCTAAAAGGTGATGGATTGGCCAAGCATGTCTCCAGACCAAAACCCTATTGAGCATCTGTGGGGCATCCTCAAATGGAAGGTGGAGGAGCGCAAGGTCTCTAACATCCACCAGCTCCATTATGTCGTCATGGAGGAGTGGAAGAGGACTCCAGTGGCAACCTGTGAAGCTCTGGTGAACTCCATGCCCAAGAGGGTTAGGGCAGGGCTGGAAAATAATGGTGGCCGCATAAAATATTGACATTTTGGGCCCAGTTTGGACAATTTAACTTAGGGGTGTACTTACTTTTGTTGCCAGCAGTTTAGACATTAATGGCTGTGTGTCGTTTATTTTGAGGGGACAGCAAATTTACACTGTTATACAAGCTGTACACTCACTACTTTACATTGTAGCAAAGTGTCATTTCTTCAGTGTTGTCACATGAAAAGATAGAATAAAATATTTACAAAAATGTGAGGGGTGTACTCACTTTTGTGAGATACTGTATATATATATATATATATACACACACACTGCTCAATAAAATGAAAGGAACACAGAAAACACATCAGATGTCAATAGGGAAAAATCTTGTGCTGGTAATCTATACTGGTATGGACTGGGTAATGTGTTAGGAAGGAAAGGATGCCACATTGTTTGATGGAAATGAAAATTATCAACCTACAGTCCATCTGCACTGTGAAGCGCCGTCCAATGAGTTCTGAAGCATTTGGCTGAATATGAGCAGATAATATTGCCCGAAACACTTCAGAATTCATCCTGCTGCTTTTGTCAGCAGTCACATCATCAATAAATACAATAAATACAGTTCCGTTGGCAGCCATACATGCCCACGCCATGACACTACCACCACCATGCTTCACTGGTGAGGTGGAATGCTTTGGATCATGAGCAGTTCCTTTCCTTCTCCATACTCTTCTCTTCCCATCACTCTGGTACAAGTTGATCTTGGTCTCCTCTGTCCATAGGATGTTGTTCCAGAACTGTGAAGGCTTTTTTAGATGTTGTTTGGCAAACTCTAATCTGACCTTCCTGTTTTTGAGGCTCACCAATGGATTACATCTTGTGGTGAACCCTCTGTATTCACTCTGGTGAAGTCTTCTCTTGATTGTTGACTTTGACACACATACACCTACCTCCTGGAGAGTGTTCTTGATCTGGCCAACTGTTGTGAAGGGTGTTTTCTTCACCAGGGAAAGAATTCTTTGGTTATCCGCCACAGTTGTTTTCCATGGTCTTCAGGGTCTTTTGGTGTTGCTGAGCTCACCGGTGCGTTCTTTCTTTTTAAGGATGTTCCAAACAGTTGATTTGGCCTCCCCTAATGTTTTTGCTATCTCTCTGATGGGTTTGTTTTGTTTTTTCAGCCTAATGATGGCTTGCTTCACTGATAGTGACAGCTCTTTGGATTTCATATTGAGAGTTGACAGCAACAGATTCCAAATGCAAATAGCACACTTGAAATGAACTCTGGACCTTTTATCTGCTCCTTGTAAATGGGATAATGAGGGAATAACACACACCTGGCCATGGAACAGCTGAGCAGCCAATTGTCCCATTACTTTTGTTCCCACATATACACACTGTTGCAATTCCTACACCTTTCACCTGATTTGGATGTAAATACCCTCAAATTAAAGCTGAAAGTCTGCAGTTAAAGCACATCTTGTTTATTTCATTTCAAATCCATTGTGGTGGTGTATAGAGCCAAAAATATTAGAATTGTGTCAATGTCCCAATATTTATGGACCTGACTGTATATAAATATATACTTTTCTATTTGCTTTTTTTCCCCAAACTGCCAATTTTTCTCTCCAATCCCTTGAATCAAATTTCCCTTTACACTTTACATTATGACACATTGAAATGTTGTACATTTAAATTGAGCCTGACTATAATGTAACATTCATAAACCTCAGCAGAACTTTATTGGAGACATCGTGAGACGCAGACGCCCTCTCTTATTAAAGCCAGTCCCTAACCTTTGTGTATTTATATCTTTACGTTCCAAACAGCCATCAGAAATCTTCAACCGCAATTTTCAGACTGGAAATTATTGTGACTTAAAGGAATACTCAAGTCAAGGCTTAAAACTGCCAACAAATTCATTTTGTATTAGGTTATGGATACTTTGTAATTTTTCCTTTTTCATAGTAATCTCTGGGAGGCATAAAAATATGATCAGGTAGATATACACTGGGGAGCTACAGTTCATTGAGGGAACCATGAATGCCAACATGTACTGTGACATACTGAAGCAGAGCATGATCCCCTTCCTTCGGAGACTGGGCCGCAGGGCAGTATTCTAACATGATAACGACCCCAAACACACCTCCAAGACAACCACTGCCTTGCTAAAGAAGCTGAGGGTAAAGGTGATGGACTGGCCAAGCATGTCTCCAGACCTAAACCCTATTGAGCATCTGTGGGGCTTCCTCAATTGGAAGGTGGAGGAGCGCAAGGTCTCTAACATCCACCAGCTCTGTGATGTCATCATGGAGGAGTGGAAGAGGACTCCAGTGGCAACCTGTGAAGCTCTGGTGAGCTCCATGCCCAAGAGGGTTAAGACAGTGCTGGAAAATAATGGTGGCCACACAAAATATTGACACTTTGGGCCCAATTTCCATTTTCACTTAGGGGTGTACTCACTTTTGTATCCAGAGGTTTAGACATTAATGGCTGTGTGTTGAGTTATTTTGAGGGGACAGCAAATTTACACTGTTATACAAGCTGCACATTCACTACTTTACATTGTAGCAAAGTGTAATTTCTTCAGTGTTGTCACATGAAAAGATAGAATAAAATATTTACAAAAATGTGAGGGGTGTACTTACTTTTGTGAAATACTGTATATCTGCAGTGAACAGCGTGTTGGCCTGTCTGCCTGTGAGTTGGATAATACTGGGGCTGATTTGCAAAATAGCCAATCAGCTCTCACCTTGAAGAAAGGAATATGGTTGGTTGATATTAGCACCTGCTTCAGGTTTTTTTTTTTGTCTTTAATGTCCACAAATCAAAGAATGATGATGGTGCAAAGATTTTGCATTTGCTACAAACAGAATATATATTTTGTGTAGAGGAGACTTTCTGTATAAGTTTCCTCCAGGGTGAGGACTAATGTGATTGGTTCTTTGTCAGAGATCCTAAGCAGCCTTCTTTTTGGATGACATAAGGTTCCTCAGGTAAGGGGACTGATGTGACTGCTTCTTTTTCACAGATCCCAAACATTATTTTTTTGGAGGTCATAAGCATCCTCAGGGGTGGCGACTGATGTTTTTGCTTCTTTGTCAGAGATTCCAAACAGCCATCTTTTTGAAGGGTGTAAGGTTTCTCAGGGGCGGGACTGACATGATTGCTTCTTTGTCAGAGATCCTAAACAGCCTTCTTTTTGGAGGGCATAAGGTTCCTCAGGGAAGGGAACTGTTGTGACTGCTTCTTTGTCACAGATCCCAAACTGCTTTTTTTGGAGGTCATAAGCATTCTCAGGGGGGGTGTTAGTAGTCTGTGGTAGTGAGCCCTTGTAGATCACCAGCTCATGTTTCCCCAGGGCGCGGAGTCTAAACCCCAGCCTGCTTCTTCACCAGAGCCCCTGATGGTGGGGATGGACTTGCAGCAAGTTGGATTCAGGTCGCGGCCCTCAAGTAGGCCCAACTGAAGATGCGGAGACCACTAACATCTATCGAGTACAGCATCAGATGAAAGGAAATCTAGGAGACAAGCCAAGGTCAGGGCGGGTAGCACACAGATGGTAAAAGTAGCCAGGGGCGGTACACGGGTAATCAGACACAGTATAGCCAAGAGGTATACCAATGGGAGCTCAGAGAACTGTGAAGTTGCTCAGGCAATGTGGGTTACACTGAACATGTCTTATATAGACAAGCCAACTAGGAGGCGGGCCAGGAAGTGATGGAAGGGATAGAAATAAAAGCCCACAGAGTAGCAGACGATAGGTGAGCACAGCCAAACCACAAATGAAAGTAAGCAGGGTTGAAAAACACTGCAGCAAGGAGGTAAGGGTACACAAGCAGGAGCTGCAGGCTAACTTGTGACAGGCGGGGACTGATGTTTTTGCTTCTTTGTCAGAGATTCCAAAGAGCCATCTTTTTGAAGAGTGTAAGGTTTCTCAGGGGCAGGACTGATGTGATTGCTTCTTGGTCAGAGATCCCAAATGGCCTTCTTTTTGGAGAGAGTAAGTTTCCTCAGGGGCAGGGCTGATGTGATTGCTTCTTGGTCAGAGATCCCAAATGGCCTTCTTTTTTGGAGAGTATAACGTCGCTTTTCCACTGCATGGAACCCAACGGTACGGCTCTCAAACAGTACCACCTCGATTGTGGTTCCAAGAGGTACCATACCCGGTACCATATCCCACAATCCTTTGCATGCAGTCACTACTAGCCACTGATTGGTCAGAGAATCCCACCCACCCCGTTGTTATCCCACCCACTTAACTTTAGTACTACTTTAGTGGAAAAGCAAACCATACCGTACCATACCGAACTGTTCCAACCCCGTACCATGCGGTACCAGCAGTGGAAAAGCAAACCGGGCCAAGCAGGGCCGAGTAGAGCCGAGCCGGTACTTGCAGTGGAAAAGTGCCATAAGGTTCCTCAGGGGCAGGACTGATGCGATTGCTTCTTAATCAGAGATCCCAAATGGCCTTCTTTTTGGAGAGAGTAAGGTTCCTCAGGGGCAGGACTGATGTGATTGTTCCTTAGTCAGAGATCTCAAACAACCTTCTTTTTGGAGGGATAGTCCTTCTGGCAGAAGCAAATCTCTCCATTTCCATTTCCCAAAACTTGGTGAATGAGGTGAAGCTCTGCTGACGTCCATCATGTTGACTTGCATCCAGTCAGGCGCAAGAAAAAATTCAGTTTTTTTTTTCATTTCTCTTGCATGTGATTGGGTATTATTTTTCAAAATGAAATTGCACCACATTCATTAAGCTCTGGGGGAAGATTATTTTGCAAAGTGCAATTTCTTTTGCAAACTGAACAGCCTGTTTACGTCTAGTAAATTAACCCACATATTGAAGGTAGTCCTATAGAGGAACGGGGCAGAATTTGTTTATTGGTGTGATGAGTTTGCAGCTTGAGCTTTTGAACTTGCTTAACAACGGATGACAGAAAAGCAGATAAGGTGTGAAGATAACATGTGACAATGAGCAGATAACTCCACCTACTGGCTGGATATGAGAATGCAAAACATTACTATAAAATGTATTATATTTACTTAACACAGAAAAAATATATTTTTTAGAATTTTTTTTCCAAGATATGTAAAAACTGTTTATACATCCCTTTGTGGATTCATGAACTGTTAACACTTCTAGGAGACAGTTAACAATTGCTGTTTGGGGGGGGGGGGGAGGTGAGCCTCTCTGCGCCTGCGCAGAGAGGCACAGGATCTGTAGGAGTAGTTCTGTCTTCTCTGCTGCCAACTTCTGAGACAAGGCGGGGGCAGAGACGAGTGGGGTGCCGCAGTTGCAGGAGAGGTGCGAGGGACACATGAAATGGCCTGGATGGCCAGATTTGGCCCATGGGCCATGTGTTTAAAATGTGTGTTGCAGTAGGAACTTTCAGAGCTTGTACAAGCATAAAGACATAAGATCAGTGACAGATAGTAGGTATGAAGCTGGCTGTCTCACTGGTCGGCCTTCCAGCATCACACTGGTCAGAAAGATGGAGTCGCACTTTAAGCATCTCCAGTCTGAAATGTCCTTCCCAACAAGGTGCCCAGTGATGTGTGTTTTATACGACGGGTGATAAATGGAAGACGTTTCTCGGTCCTTAAATTTGTGACAGAGCTCAGCTAGCAAGTCTTGATAAAGAGTAAATAGTTCTCGACTTCATCGTCTGTATCACCCTAGGAATGAAAATCTTCCCATCGCCTATCTGGAAGACTTAAAGGCTCCATCTTATCTAAGGCTGCAGGATGAAGACCAATATATAAAGAAACACCAAAGCAAAAGCGTGAAATAGTTTGTCACTTTAATGGTACGCAGTGGCGGAGCTAGACTTTTAAAACAGGGGTGGCAAAGGGGTGGCTAGGTATTATTTTGGGGGGTCAATATACAAAGTGTAATTTAGTGTCAGATTCGTCCACCGCAATGTCGCAGTCCCTCTAATGATCGCTGCCATTACTAGTAAAGACAGGATACAGGTGGTGGTGATCAGAGGATACAGACAGGATACAGGTGGCGATCAGAGGATACAGGTTTGCCCCCAATGATTATTGCAGAGTGCCACAGCAATGCCCCCAATGATTATTGCAGAGTGCCACAGCAATGCCCCCAATGATTATTGCAGAGTGCCACAGCCTTGCCCCCAATGATTATTGCAGAGTGCCACAGCAATGCCCCCAATGATTATTGCAGAGTGCCACAGCAATGCCCCCAATGATTATTGCAGAGTGCCACAGTAATGCCCCCAATGATTATTGCAGAGTGCCACAGCCTTGCCCCCAATGATTATTGCAGAGTGCCACAGCAATGCCCCCAATGATTATTGCAGAGTGCCACAGCCTTGCCCCCAATGATTATTGCAGAGTGCCACAGCAATGCCCCCAATGATTATTGCAGAGTGAGACAGCAATGCCCCCAATGATTATTGCAGAGTGCCACAGCAATGCCCCCAATGATTATTGCAGAGTGCCACAGCAATGCCCCCAATGATTATTGCAGAGTGCCACAGCCTTGCCCCCAATGATTATTGCAGAGTGAGACAGCAATGCCCCCAATGATTATTGCAGAGTGAGACAGCCTTGCCCCCAATGATTATTGCAGAGTGAGACAGCAATGCCCCCAATGATTATTGCAGTGAGACAGCCTTGCCCCCAATGATTATTGCAGTGAGACAGCCTTGCCCCCAATGATTATTGCAGTGAGACAGCAATGCCCCCAATGATTATTGCAGTGAGACAGCAATGCCCCCAATGATTATTGCAGTGAGACAGCCTTGCCCCCAATGATTATTGCAGAGTGCCACAGCAATGCCCCCAATGATTATTGCAGAGTGCCACAGAAATGCCCCCAATGATTATTGCAGTGAGACAGCAATGCCCCCAATGATTATTGCAGTGAGACAGCAATGCCCCCAATGATTATTGCAGAGTGCCACAGCCTTGCCCCCAATGATTATTGCAGAGTGAGACAGCAATGCCCCCAATGATTATTGCAGAGTGAGACAGCCTTGCCCCCAATGATTATTGCAGAGTGAGACAGCCTTGCCTCCAATGATTATTGCAGTGAGACAGCAATGCCCCCAATGATTATTGCAGTGAGACAGCCTTGCCCCCAATGATTATTGCAGAGTGAGACAGCAATGCCCCCAATGATTATTGCAGAGTGAGACAGCAATGCCCCCAATGATTATTGCAGAGTGCCACAGAAATGCCCCCAATGATTATTGCAGTGCCACAGAAATGCCCCCAATGATTATTGCAGTGCCACAGAAATGCCCCCAATGATTATTGCAGTGAGACAGCAATGCCCCCAATGATTATTGCAGAGTGAGACAGCCTTTCCCCCAATGATTATTGCAGAGTGAGACAGCCTTGCCCCCAATGATTATTGCAGTGAGACAGCCTTGCCCCCAATGATTATTGCAGAGTGCCACAGCCTTGCCCCCAATGATTATTGCAGAGTGAGACAGCAATGCCCCCAATGATTATTGCAGAGTGAGACAGCCTTGCCCCCAATGATTATTGCAGAGTGAGACAGCCTTGCCCCCAATGATTATTGCAGTGAGACAGCCTTGCCCCCAATGATTATTGCAGAGTGAGACAGCAATGCCCCCAATGATTATTGCAGAGTGCCACAGAAATGCCCCCAATGATTATTGCAGAGTGAGACAGCAATGCCCCCAATGATTATTGCAGAGTGCCACAGAAATGCCCCCAATGATTATTGCAGTGCCACAGAAATGCCCCCAATGATTATTGCAGTGAGACAGCCTTGCCCCCAATGATTATTGCAGAGTGCCACAGAAATGCCCCCAATGATTATTGCAGAGTGCCACAGCATTTGCCCGCAATCATTGCAGAGTGCCAGCGTCGTCCCCCCCCCCCCCCCATGAGACCGGCTTACTTACCTCACGGACGGACGGTCATCACAGCAGCTTATCATCGGTCCGCGGCTCCCTGCATCTTCTCAGTCCATCTTCTCCCTGATTGGCCGGAGGAGGATCCATGTGACAATAGCGAATTTTCATTCGCTATTGTCACAGAATGGGCGGGCTCGGCTTCGGGACGCACTGCTCTGCTGCTCCCTGACCCTGGCCGCCAGCTTAGAGGGATCAGCCGGTTCGCAGAACCGGCTGATCCCATCCCACCACTGCCTGTAATTCCTCCGCTGCCAGCCTGGATCGGGGTGGCAACAGGGGTGGCAGGGACTTTTTCTGGGGTGTCAATTGACACCCCAGCTAACCCTCTGGCTCCGCCACTGATGGTACGATAGTATCTTAATTCATATTATGTTTACATGATCTGACACATTTTGGAACCTATGCACTCCGTTTTGGGGCCTATGCACTTCCATATCATCCAATCACGGGTGAGGGGATCAGGGGCAGACTGGCAACTTTCGGCCCAGGGGGCAAGTAGAAACCAGAGGCCCATGGTGCAGCGACTCAGCCCCCCTCCCACTCTCCCTATTCCTGTCCTCCTCCTGACCCCCATTTCAAGCTGAAGCTCTGCTCCAGATACTCTCTACCTACCAGCTAAATACGGGTTCCCGATCTGGCCAGCAGAGGGCAGTTAGGGGGAGCGGAGACAGCTCGGTCGGGGCTGGCTGGGGCTGGAGAGTCTCCAGTGGGGCATGGAACCGGCCTCTGCTCAGACACAGTTTACACCATTCATGCTGGTTGGGAGGTCTGCGCTCTGTCCTTGTCTTCATCCCGCACTCAGTAGGTCAGCTACAGGGACTTTTTACTTCTCTTCACCAGGGATCCTTTAGGCATGTCTGTGGCAGAAGAAGTGCAGCCTTTTTATGGGGAATCAGAGCGGCCCAGGGGGCAATTGCCTCCCTGCCCCCTGGCCCAGTCCTCCCCTGGATGGGAGGATTGAGACCCGTAAGTGTTATCTAACTACAGCAGGGAGGAATCAGGTCACCTGTCCTGGAAGGCAGTGGCTGTGCTGTTTGGCAGAGCTGTGTAAATCTCAAAACCGGATGGACAGAAACACAAATCCTTTGGCGGGCAAAACACATCCCATATATGTATTTTAGTTATATGTTTAGCTGTTTGCCTGGAATTCAGCTTTAAGTTTTCTCCCTGGAATAGATCTGTATTGACCAAATACCTTATCTCATCCAACCTCACCATTCCAAATGAATCCCAACCCTCTCCCTGCTGCTCCGGTTCATCCGTACAGCATGACGGTGAATGTTGGAGGAACTCAGCTGGGCTTAATTCTGGAGACAAGCGTAAATTTAATTAGAGAAAAAAATCTGTCTCTTATCATGACGAGAGAATTTCTTGGACAAAAACAGCTCGCTAACTCAAAACAATAAAATTGTTAAAAATTTAGAAAAAAAAAAAAAAGTTCAGCGAAAGAGTTCACCACAACGAGCCGAAGGTGCCAGCTGAGAAAACGACTGAGATAAATAAAATAACTTCAGGACCGCAGCTTCTGGTTCTCAGTAACAAAGCAGCCAATAAGATCTCAGCCTAATTTTCCCCTTCCAAAATTCTGATAGCTGATTGGTCGTCTGCTGAACTTTTTTTTTGAAAAATACACTATATTGTCAAAAGTATTGGGACGCCTGCCTTTACACACATGAACTTTAATGGCATCCCAGTCTTAGTCCATAGGGTTCAATATTGAGTTGGCCCACCCTTTGCACCTATAACAGCTTCATCTCTTCTGGCAAGGATGTCCACAAGGTTTAGGAGTGTGTCTATGGGAATGTTTGACCATTCTTCTAGAAGCGCATTTGTGAAGTCAGGCACTGATGTTAGACAAGAAGGCCTGGCTCGCAGTCTCCGCACTAATTCATCCCAAAGGTGATCTATCAAGTTGAGGTCAGGACTTTGTGCAGGCCAGTCAAGTTCCTCCACCTCAAACTTGCTCATGCATGTCTTTATGGACCTTGCTTTGCGGGGTGGATGTGGTGCATTACAATTTGCTTGAATGGGTTATGCTTGGCGGCAGTACTGCCCAACAGGGGCATTGCCCTTGCCATAATCCTGAAGCAAAGCATTGTGGCCACAGACTTATATGAACACCTCTGTCTGTTGTACTTGTGATTAATGGGGGCAGGTAGTGGGAGAGGGGTAAAAAAGGTAACCCAACCATTGATGGGTTGTGCCCCATTGTTGGTGTCAAAAGAAGGAATTGTGCCCTTTTGTTGGTGTCATTGGAAAGAAAAGTGCCGCATTGTTGGTGTCAGTGGAAGGAATTGTGCCCCATTGATGGTGGGTGTCAGTGTGAGGAATTGTGCCGTTTCGTTGGTGTCAGTGGGAGGAATAGTGGCCCATTGTTGGTGTCAATGGAAGTAATTGTGACTTTTGTCCTTTTGTTGATGTCAGTGGGAGGAATAGTGGCCCATCGTTGGTATCAATTAAATAAATTATGCACCATCATTGGTGTCAATGGAAGGAATCGTGCCCCATTATTGGTGTCAATTTCAATGGAAGTAATTGTGAATTTTGCCCTTTCGTTGATTGTCAGTGGGAGAAAAAATGCCCCATTGTTTGTGTTAGTAGGAGGAATAATGCCCCATCATTGGTGCCAATGGAAAGAATTGTGCCCTTTTGTTGGTGTCATTGGAAAGAAAAGTGCCCCATCGTTGGTGTCAGTGGGAGGAATAGTGCCCCATCATTGGTGTTAGTGGAAGGAATTGTGCCCCATCGTTGGTGTCAGTGGAAGTAATTGTGCCCCATCGTTGATGTCAGAGGGGAGGAATAATGCCGCATTGTTGATGTCAGTGGGAGGAATAGTGGCATATCGTTAGTTTCAATTAAAGAAATAATACGCCATCATTGGTGTCAATGAAAGGAATTGTGCCCCATTGTTGGTGTCAATGGAAGGAATTGTGAATTTTGCCTTTCATTGGTGTCGGGTCACAAGCCAATTTTAGTACCAGGAGAACAGCAAGGCAGGATCAGAAGGCAGAAGCAAAATCCAGTAGACAAGCCGGGGTCAGGGTATGAAGCAGACAATCAAGATCAGAGATCACACGGGATCAGGAATGATGCACAGAAGCTGCAGACCAAACAGTAATGAGTCCATGCAGAAGGTCAGTTTAAATAGCCAGCCTGGCACCAACATTAGTGACGGGTGCGCGCATCGATGCGAGTACGTATGTGCGTGACAGGAGCGCGCATCGATGCGAGTACGTATGTGCGTACGTCTATTGCATGAGTACGCATGCACATATGCCTATGCATGCTCGCTAACCCACGAACAAGAACGTCTGCTTGACCAGTTGCTGGTCTGCGCATGCGCGTATGCACGCGCCGAGGAACTCCATCTATTTTATGGACCAGACTTCTCTGACAGTTGGTGTCAGTTGAAGGAATTGTGCCCCATCTTTGGTGTCAGTTGAAGAAATTGTGCCCCATCGTTGGTATCAGTGGAGGGAATTGTGCCTCATCATTGGTGTCAGTGGGAGTATTTGTGCCCTTTTGATGGTGTTAGTGGATGAAATAGTACCCCAAGGGCTGGATATAAGCAAGCAAAGGGCCTCCGTGCCGCAGTTTGGAGATCGCTGCCTTAAATCATTGCTAGCATACATGCCCTGTTGAGGGGGGGAGGGTTGTGAGCCCTGAAACGTGTTGGTAAACAATATTACCTTTCCATGTGAATATTAAGCCTCTGCTGGACTTATCCTTGATTTGTGGTGCTCTCATCCTTCTTCAGACTGCTTCAGGTATCTCCAGGAACACCCTGGCTGCCGGAGAGCAGTCTCCAATAGTTTGGAATGGACACCCTTTCTTATGCACATCACGGCAAAGCGTCTCACCAACACACACGCTTCAAGCTCTGACCTGACCTTAGCCATGTGCTCCTGTGCCCAACACTTCTGGAAGCTCTGGCTTATAGCACAGACAAATCCTAAATGTACCTATTCCCACTGGTATACAGCTGTTTTTGGCTACTTGACCCTCATCAGTGAAAGACATAGAACATATGACTCTGACCTGTCATGTTTCCTTGTTGGGGGTCCAGCTAGGAATGCTGGTCAGTTTATAGTGGAGCAGATTGAAAGAAAACCAAATAAACTTTATTTTGTAGAGCTGCAAAGTACAACATTCCTTCTAACATGTCACCTCCAACGCAAATTCAAAACCCAAGTGGCCTGTTCCTCGTTTTTTGGGAATGGGCAGAGACATTTTGTCTATGCAACTGAAAAATGTTGCCCAGAACAGCCTATTTCATGCTGTATTTACGTTATATCCCCCCCCCCCCCCCAAGAGTTAAACCACACCTATTTCAATTGGTTGCTACAATGTCGTAAAATGCCGCCTCTTTTTGGTGTTGCCCAAGGCACAGACTGACAGCTTCTTCTTAACCAGAGCATCCCGCAAGGAGTAATAGGGCAGAGACCCTAATGGACCCTGGTCTGATTTGCTGCATGCTGTCAGCAGGTTGTGGCCCTTGGGTTTGTCCCACCTAGGGGTTACTGGATCAAGGTGGCCTCTTTACTGGAATAGGGTGGAATGAGACAGCAGGTTGGTGTCTGGGCAGAGGTTAGAGCAGGCAGCAGGCATGTGAGTAGTCAGTGTCCACGCAGGCAGCAGACAGGAGAAGTCAGGGCCCAAGTAGAGGTCATGGAAGGTGATGGGCAAGAGAGTAATTGAGGTCCAAACAGAGAATGAGGCAGATGGCAGGCAAGAGAGTAGTCAAGATCCAAGCACAGGTTGAGGCAGGCAACAGACAAGAGAGTAGGTAAGGTCTAAGCAGAGATCAAGGCAGGTGGCAAGCGCAAAAGTTATCAGGGTCTGAGAAGAGGTCAGGGCAGGCAGAAGGCAAGAGAGTAATTAGGATCCATGCAGAGGTTGAGGCAGGCGATAGACAAGATAGTAGTTGCGGTCCAAGCAGAGACTGCGGCATGTGGCAGGCAAGAGAATTGTCAGGTTCCAAGCACAGGTTGAGGCAGGTGACAGGCAAGAGAGTAGTTGCGGTCCAAGCAGAGACTGCGGCAGGTGGCAGGCAAGAGAATAGTCAGGTTCCAAGCACAGGTTGAGGCAGGTGACAGGCAAGAGAGTAGTTGTGGTCCAAGCAGAGACTGCAGCGGGTGGCAGGCAAGAGAATAGTCAGGTTTAAAGCACAGGTTGAGGCAGGTGACAGGCAAGAAAGTAGTTGCGGTCCAAGCAGATACTGTAGCGGGTGGCAGGCAAGAGAATAGTCAGGTTTAAAGCACAGGTTGAGGCAGGTGACAGGCAAGAAAGTAGTTGCGGTCCAAGCAGATACTGTAGCGGGTGGCAGGCAAGAGAATAGTCAGGTTTAAAGCACAGGTTGAGGCAGGTGACAGGCAAGAGAGTAGTTGCTGTCCAAGCAGAGACTGCAGCAGATGGCAGGAGAGGGAATAATCAGGTTCCAAGCACAGATTGAGGCAGACAAGAGAGTAATCAGGGTCCAAACAGAGGTCAAGGCAGGCAGCAGGCAGCAGGCAAGAGAGAAGTCAAGGTCCAAACTGAGGTCAGGGCAGGTGGCAGGCAAGAAAGTAGTCAGGATCCAAACAGAGATCAACACAGGCAAGACAATAGAATAGCAACTGAAGGAATGGGCAACAGGGGCTGTAGATTAGAGTCAAGTCAGGTGATCTGGGTCATCAACAGGTCATCAGAATGACAGCAATCTCATGCACAAGGTAGCTGGTGAGAAGACACAATGCCAGCCACCTACCTCCAAGCCAATGAGCAAGCCCAGCTTTAGAGATGCACGCCAATGTGTGCTAACACATGCATGCTAACCCACATGAGCATGCTTACGCCTATGTACATAACAAGCCATAGACCGAAAGCTGGCATGCAAGCGTGGGTGGGCGTACCGAGCCACAGAGAGACAGAACAGGCCACACTCCTGGCTGCGAAAACCAATCTTGGAAATACTTGTTTTCAGCCCGGATTGTAGAAATGTGCTCCTTTTTGCCCTAGATAAAGTTTTTCATTTGGAGATGGCGACTCTCTGCGTTCTCCTACAAAATTGTCTTTCTGAGACGTGAGGCAGTGAGATGGGAGATAGAGGTAACAAGGCAGATCCCTCTCTCAGGTTACAGGAGACGCTGCGCTCAGGTAAAGACACTCAGCTATTTATACATTGACCCCCCTGACCTCCTAAACGCTGACAAATTATCTCTCCATTCGCAGGGCTCCTCTCACTCCCCTCTTATGAAGCAGGCCAATTTGCTGTCAATTAGCACAGCATATGTCTGTGTGTGTGTGGGGTGGGGGGGATAATGAACCTTTTCATCATCTTCTTCATCATTTAATTCACTGACAAACCTGGGAACTCAAGAGCTCCATCCAATTCGGCACTCCGCTGATACAAAGTGCCATGTTCACGGATCAATGGGGTATGCTAATGAGTTCAACCTTTCTGTGAGCACCTAGGGATGGGGAGCCAGGGGTCAAATATCAATGTCCAGCCTGATTTTCACTAACAAAAGCCAGTACTACAAAAACATAGTATTTTTCTGTCTAAAAAAAAAAAAAAAAAAAAAAAAAAAAAAAATATATATATATATATATATATATGTATATGTGTATATATATATATATATATATATATATATATATATATATATATATATATATATACTGTATAGTATAAAATAGATTTTTAGGTAAATTTATTATATTTATTTATGTATATTTATATTTTACAATATTTATATTGTATTTTATTTTGAGATTATTTAAAATAGTTATAATAGATTTTTTTAAAACTATAAATATACTTTTTTTTATTTACTTCTAGAGTTTGTTTTTTGGGGGGTAGTTAAGTTTATTTATAACCTCTTTTATTTAAAACATAATGTATAATATTTATTAATATGGATCTTTTTTTATTATAAATGTACTAAATAGATCTTTTTATTTAACTTCTTGGGTTTGTTTTCTGGGGAGGGGGGGGGGGGGGTTAGTTTATTTATATTGTCATTTTTATTGATGTATAGTATTTAATATAATAGTATTTTTTAAATATAAATATTCTAAATAGATCTTTTTAATTTAACTTCTAGGGTTTTTTTTTTTCTGGGGAGTAGTTTGGTTTATTTATGACATCATGTATTTATACATTTAAAATATTTATTATTATAGTATTTTCTTAAATATGAATATATTAAAGATATATATTTTTAAATTAACGTATAGGTTTTTTTTTTGTTTTGTTTTTTTTGGTTGGGGGGGGGGGGGGTTGTTTTATTTATGACATTCATTGGTAATTTAATATTTATTAAATGGGTTTTGCAAAATAATATACTTTACATATAATGTGATTTATTTGTTAATGTATACTATTTAATATAATAGTATTTTTTAAATATAAATATACTAAATATACTAAATACATTTTTTAAATGTAACTTTGTATGTTTTCTGAGGGGGTAGTTTATTTTTATTTTTTTAGTTTATTTATAACATAATTTATTCATAAATGTATAATGTTTAATATAATAGTATATTTTTTAAATATAAATATACTATATATATATATATATATATATATATATATATATATATATATATATATATTTTAATTTACTTATAGGGTTTTTTTTAGGGGGGGGGCTGGGGGGGATTAGTTTATTATTAACATAATTTAGTGATAATTTAATAATTTATTTGAATGGGTTTTTTTTTAAATATAAATATACTGGACTAAATAGATTTTTTTTTCTAATTCACTTAGGGCTTAGGGTTACTATAGTGCTGTTTTTTTCTGGCTAGTTTAGTTACTTTATAATGTAATGTATAACATTTATTATAATAACTGTGCTTTAAATCTAAATATACAATTTTGTTTATTTACTTATAGGGTTTTTTTTTTTTTTGGGGGGGGGGGGGGGATTGGTAGGTTAGTTTATATAGGACATGGTTGTCACCATTAGAAAACCCACCATAAAAAATTCCATGGAGCCATCGTTACAAGGCATGTAGACAGGAGGGTATCACAGGAGATCAAAGGTTGAGAAAAAAATATTTGGAACAAGTATTGTATTTATAGCATAACTGCAGCCAAAAATAACAAAATAAAAAAAAAGAACAGCCCCATTAAAAAATAAAATACCAAAAACAGCCTTTGCTGTAATATTCGCCTTTTGTCCAGAGACTTCCTCCAGCATACTTTTTTCTCCTGCTACACATCCTGAGTCTGATAACCAGCATCATTCAACCTTATCATTCACCGATCACTTCCGCTGAGCCAAGGTCATCCCGGACCATTCCCCAACCTGTGACTGAACAGTGAAAGGAGAAGCAGCAATAATGATCCCTTACTTTGCTTTCTCCTCCTACCAGTATGCTTCTTGTCTACACATGAACTGATTGGCTCCTTGTGCTGCTTCTTCCTCTCGCACTCCAGCTCTGCTGTACAGGGACTGAAAGAGGGTGATAGCAGGTCACATTTAGGTTGTACGTAAAAAAAAAAATTATGTATATATATATATATATATATATATATATATATATAATTATGTATTAATAAATACAGAGCTGCATATATATATATATATATATATATATATATATATATATATATATATAGATAGATATAAAATACACACATGAATGCAGCTCTGTATTTATTAATACATAATTATATTTTAATATATATATATATATATATATATATATAAATATATATATATATATATATATATATATATATATATATATATATATATATATATATTAAAATATAATTATGTATTAATAAATACAGAGCTGCATTCATGTGTGTATTTTATATCTGCCTAAAATTTAGCTTTAAAAAAAAAAATATATATATATATTATGTATTAATATATATATATATATATATATATATATATATATATATATATATATATATATATATATATATATATATATATATATATAAAAATATAATTATATATTAATAAATACAGAGCTGCATTCATGTGTGTGTTTTATATCTGCCTAAAATTTAGCTTTAAAAAAAAAAAAATATATATATATATATTATGTATTAATATATATATATATATATATATATTAAAATATAATTGTGTATTAATAAATACAGAGCTGCATTCATGTGTGTATTTTAGATCTGCCTAAAATTTAGCTTTAAAAAAAAAAAATATATATATATATATATATATATATTATGTACTAATATATATATATATATTAAAATATAATTATGTATTAATAAATACAGAGCTGCATTCATGTGTGTATTTTATATCTGCCTAAAATTTAGCTTTAAAAAAAGATATATATATATTATGTATTAATATATATATATATATATATATATATATATGTATATTAAAATATAATTATGTATTAATAAATACAGAGCTGCATTCATGTGTGTATTTTATATCTGCTAAAATTTAGCTTTAAAAAAAAAAAATATATATATATATATATATATTATGTATTAATATATATAAATAAATATATATATATATATATATATATATATATATATATATATATATATATATATATACGTATATATATATATATATATATATATATATATATATATATATATATTAAAATATAATTGTGTATTAATAAATACAGAGCTGCATTCATGTGTGTATTTTATATCTGCCTAAAATTTAGCTTTAAAAAAAAAAAAAAATATATATATATATATATATATATATACATATAGTTAGGGTTTACGTCTACTGGCCTAAAAGAAAAAAATTAACGATCGAACATTCCCTTAAATCTTCCACCAATATCCTTTAACTATCGCATCTTGCTCAGTGCAATATATGAGGAACTCTCTGATCTAGTTTCACCTCCATCATCGGAGCTGTAGGAACCTCTCATCCTGTCATTGCCGTTTCTCGGTTCCTGATATTATTTCACACATTTTCTTCTGCTGAGAAACTTTGAGAGAGGGAGATTATCAACGCTCCCCCCCCCCCCCGAGCCATGGGGGCCGACTGATTGCGTGTGATCGGCCTGCTTTCGGCGGAGGTGACACAATCCTGCGCCATGTTGTGTTTGTTTGGCCGGGCAATTGTCTGGACATTTTCACAGTGGTGGCCCGTTCTTGGGAAGAATGGGGACCTCTTGCATTGTTCGGTCATTCTCGCACAGTTCCTGTTACCTGCTATCCGTGTTCTGTGCTCATAATACAAGTCGAGTTTCCTCTGATTATTGGCGGGTGAGCCGGGAGAGGAAGCATTTTGGTAAAAACAATATTGAAGACTGAAAGCAAGCTAATTAAGGGCCAAACAAATGGGCAGGTCAACCAAGTCCTTCCTGTCTTGGAAGGTCATTGGGGGCACGAAGACTGGAAAAGGGACCTGTGGCAAAAGTACCTTCACTTCTTATCTTGACCATCTGGGTCATTCGTTACCTGTCATGTAGAAAACTTCTTGGTGGTTGGTCACGTGATCGCTACAGTAGATGCTTTTGGCATATATCAAGGCATACACATTCCCCACACAAAGGCTAATTGTTCTGTAGGCCAACCATGAGAGCTGAACACACAGTCCTGAATACCTGCCATCCATGTTCTGTGCTCCTAATACAAGACGAGTTTCCTCTGATTATTGCCGTACATTTCGGGATAGGAAGTGGTATAGTTAAAATAATACTGAGGACTGAAAGCAAGTTAGGTATGGATCAAGTCAACCAAGTTATTCCTGGCTTGGTAGGTCATTGGGGGCTACTCTAGGTATGAAGACTTGAAAAGTGGTGTCCTTGTTAAAAAGGACCTTTTGACCTCTTGTGCAGGTCAGTCAAGTTCCTCCACCCCAAACTCGCTCATCCGTGTCTTTGTGGACTTTGCTTTGCGCACTGATACAAATCATTTGGTGGAGGGGGGTTATGGTGTGGGGTTATTTTTCAGGGGTTGGGCTTGGCCCCTTAGTTCCAGTGAAGGGAACTCTTAAGGCGTCAGCATACCAAGACATTTTGGACAATTTCATGCTTCCAACTTTATGGGGATGGACCCTTCCTGTTCCAACATGACTGTGCACCAGCGCACAAAGCAAGGTCAATAAAGACATGGATGTGCGAGTTTGGGGTGGAGGAACTTGACTGGCCTCAACCTGATAGAACACCTTTGGGATACATTTGTGCGAAAACTGCGAGGCAGGCCTTTTTGTCCAACATCAGTGCCTGACCTCACAAATGCCCCTCTGGAAGAATGGTCAAACATTCCCATAGACACTCCTAAACCTTGTGGACAGCCTTCCCAGAAGAGTTGAAGCTGTTATAGCTGCAAAGGGTGGGCCAACTCAATATTGAACCCTACTGACTAAGACTGGGATACCATTAAAGTTCCTGTGTGTGTAAAGGCAAGCATCCCAATACTTTTGGTAATATATTGTGTGTCTTCACACTGGTTTGTTGGGCTTCCGTTGTGGTGTTAAAAATCCTGCTTGCTGCATTTTTAGTCAGTTTAAAAAACTGCACCAAAAACGCACCTCCCAGTTGAAATGCGTTGAGCCCGGGTTCACACTGTCACATCTTTATGTAGAGCAACAATTCTTTTTTTTAGATCCTCAGAGAGTTCTTTGCCATGAGGTGCCATGTTGAACTTCCAGTGACCAGTATGAGAGAGTGAGAGCGATAACACCAAATTTAACACACCTTCTCCCCATTCACACCTGAGACCTTGTAACACTAACGAGTCACATGACACCGGGGAGGGAAAATGGCTAATTGGGCCCAATTTTGACATTGTCACTTAGGGGTGTACTCACTTTTGTTGCCAGCGGTTTAGACATTAATGGCTGTGTGTTGAGTTATTTTGAGGGGACAGTAAATTTACACTGTTATACAAGCTGTACACTCACTACTTTACATTGTAGCAAAGTGTCATTTCGTCAGTGTTGTCACATGAAAAGATAGAATAAAATATTTACAAAAATGTGAGGGGTGTACTTACTTTTGTGAGATACTTTATAGGCTTTTACTTGTAGGTACAAGTAAAAAAAGAGAGTTTACTTCCTCTTTAACCACTTCCGGACCGCCTGCTGGATATATGCTGCAATTCTGTGCATGAGATTTTGGGGCGATTGCGCGCTCCTGGAGCTCTGCTCCCGCTGTGATTGGACACAGCGGGAGCCAATTAGCGGGTCCAGCGGCCGCAATGGCCACCAGGACCTACCGATCATTCCTTGATTGTCCCTGGTGTTAACCCCTTCCCTGCCAGTATACAGTGACAGTGCTTTTTTTTTTTTAGCACTGATCCCTGTATTGGTGTCACCGATCCCCAAAAAGTATCAGTTAGTGTCAGATTTGTCCGCCGCAATGTCGCAGTCCTTACTGGTAAGAACCGCCGCAATGTCGCAGTCCTTACTGGTAAGAACAATAAAAAGTCCATAAATGTATCTCATAGTTTGTAGACGCAATAACTTTTGCGCAAACCAATCAATATACGCTTATTAGTATTTTTTTTTTTTACCAAAAATATGTAGCAGAATACATATTGGCCTAAATTAATGAAAAAATTTGTTTTTCAAAGTTTTATTGGGTATGTTTTATAACAGAAGGTAAAAATGTTTTTTTTTTTTTCAAAATTGTGGTTCCTTTTTTTGTTTATAGCGCAAAAAATAAATAAATAAATAAAAACCACAGAGGTGATGAAATCCCACCAAAAGAAAGCTCTATTTGTGAGAGAAAAAAAGGACACAAATTTTATTTGGGTACAGCGTTGCACGACCATGCAATTTTCAGTTAAAACCGTATCGCAAAAATTGGCCTGGTCTTTAAGGGGGGTAAAACCTTCCACAGCTGAAGTGGGTAAATTGTAATTAGGGAGAAAAGAGGAACCAGGGAAGGCAAAATAGAAGCAGATTAAACTTCGGCTTTCATGCTCACTGGAGTTTCTCTTTAACATCGGAGCTCTAAATTTAGATGGTCCCAGTGAAGAGCGGAGAGAGTTTAAATAAGGAATAGATAAGCAAAAGAAAAATATATTTTTATCTCCCGTCTCGGACAAGAAATCATCTTTTTTTTATTCTCTCCTGTCTCCCTTCTCCCAGCGAGGAGGAGTGATGGGTTCCTTAAATTAATAAAGTGTAAAGAGAGATTTACACCGCGGGACCGGAATATTGTCTGCGCCTTTTATTTCACACATTTGTCACTGTAGTCTCTAATAGACCTTCTCCGGGGGAGAATAAATAATGAGGAGGGGAGGAAGCGCCTGTCATATTCCTGGGCCATTTGCAAATTCATCGCCGATCTTTCCTGGGATGGGAAACGCAGAAGTGGATGAGGAATATGCGCCGCTGCTAATATATCGCATTGATTTTCATAGAGCCCTTTTATGAGGAGCTTCAACGTCAGGCTGGTAGGAAAGAGCGGCTGAACATTTGCTTGCCATTGAAAGTTTTGGATGTAGGGTGGCAAATATACGTTATTATAAATATGTGGAAACCAGAGGAAATGGGAAGGAGCTAACATTTACACCTGTACAAGAAGTGGGGTTGTACCACGGATGAGCTTGGGTTTGAAAGAAGGTGAGGATGCTTGAGACATCATTGACCTAATAAGGTCACATGGCCATAATAGGTCAATACGATTAAATTAATATGGCCTTAATAAGTCAATGATGTCATGAGAATCTCCACACCTTTGTGTATATGGAGCTGCAGGACACCGGGACCAGCAATCCCACCCCCCATAGCTGATTGGCTCGCTACTGACAGCTTCTTTACAGGTTCAGACCGAACCCCAAGCCAAACCCAAGCTCATCCTTAGTGTTGATGTCACCAGGACAGGGCAGCAATAAAACATTGTCAGATGTTCTAAACCCCATGTGTCAAACACAAGGCCTGAGGGCTGAATCCGGCCCGCCAGGCCATTTATTGTGGCCCCCATACCTCTCCTGCAGCCATGGAACCCCCCTCAGCTCCACCCCCACCTTGTCTCAGCAGCTGGTAGGACAGAACTCTATCTACGGATCCTGCAGCAGACTCCAGCCCTCCTCTGGTCCTTTTCCAGACCTTCCACTTTCTGCTTCCCACCCCTGCCACCATATTTTTCCCGGAAGCAGCAAGGTAAGGTGGGCGCACTGTGATGTAAGGCAGGGTGGGGGCCCTTGACATCTGCTGTACGGAGGGGGGGAGGGTGGGGTGCTCTGGACATCTGATGTACAGGGGTGGGCTCTTTACAACTGATGTACAGGAGGGGGGGATGGTGGGGTGCTCTGGACATCTGATGTACAGGGGGGGGTGGGGGCTCTTGACATCTGCTGTACGGAGGGGGGGAGGGTGGGGTGCTTTGGACATCTGATGTACAGTGGGGGGGGGGGCTCTTTACATCTGATCTACGGGAGGGGGGAGGGTGGGGTGCTCTGGACATCTAGTCTTACAGATACAACTGGCCCTTTGAGAGCAACCATAACGCTAATGTGGCCTGCCATGAAATCGAGCTTGACACCCCTGTTGTAAAGGTGGTTTTGGTGTCCCCAATATAGAGATTTCCTAGAGTTCATCCCCCCAATAGGGAAACAGATGGTAAAAAAAAAAAAACGATAGAGGCAGTAACTCTTCCCTGATGGAACAATGTCCTATCATTTCCTACCCTGATGGGAAGTAAGAGTTCCTCTCCTCAATAGTGACACAGATAGCGAAAAGCAGAATGGGGACACTAACCCTTCCCCTGGAAATTAAAGTGAATGACAGCATACCATACCATATCATACCTAGCATCACTGTGTGCCGTGCCAACCTTTCACTTCTAAGAAATAAATCTGGGACTTCAGACTAGACATGTGGACTCCCCCTGGCCTCCCACCATGTCTGAATGACCATTTACTAAGCTTGATTACTGTCATTGGGTTCCTCTGGGGCGTGTCTAGGCATATGCAAATACGGGCTGTTAAAAAGTCCCAACATGTGGGCAAGGTCATAGTGAGCTCAAAGAGGTGGAGCTAAGAACCAAAGAGCACACTACATTTTCACGGTCTCAGATATGAAGACTATTAGAAGATAAGTAAACTGGCAGCAAAGCCGGCAGCATGGTGATTACACATAAAGAGAGGATTGTCTCAGCGGGCCGGATTTATCACGCTGATTCCGTTTCAGGAAAATCTGTAGTGAGAGAAAATGCGGAACTGTCCTTACTGACCTTCCCTTCTCAAACATTGCTGCCTGGCTGAACCCGGTGCTTTCCATATTTTGTATGTTTAGTAATTGATATACCAGTACAATTATCACTACTAATTATCATTTATTTTATCATAACAACAATGTTTAGTAATTCATTTGCTACAAATAATAATGAAAATAATGATAGTTTGTAATATATTATCTAGGACAGTGTTTCTCAACCAGGGTGCTGTCTGGGTTGCCCAGGGGGGCTGTGAGCACGGGCCCAGTTTTGCTCAGGATTAGGGGGGCTCTCATGTAAAGGGGGCTTCTGAT